>NW_017670272.1:1184148-1224450 GCF_001879085.1 Nicotiana attenuata
ATCTACTTTCCGGGTTGTTGAATCCCCTGATATGGCCATATCGATGATATATGAAGCTCAGAGTACAAAAGCCGTTTGCCAGATCTGTGTTGTGGACGGTTCTGACTACCTTCAAAGAATCTAGAAATTTGTGCACGGCTACAACTCTGGGGGCAACCAAGTATTTGTGCCTCAACGGAACCTCATCTTTCCCAATGTAGCCAGCTATTCCTCTAATGTCGGGGTAAGCTCAAAGTCCGAAAAATGGAACACGTTATGTGCTGGGTCCCAACACGTGACCAATGCTCTAATAATATCTCCCCGAGGCACAATATCGAGCAAACCGGTAAGCCCTTTCAGATGTTTCTTGACTGCATCTTGCCCTTCTCCGCCTAAATCGTTCCACCATAGACGTAACTCCAAAGGGATTTTATGCATGATTGAAAATAATTCACTTTGAGTCGTGCTCATCCTGCACATTTATTAAGGTGATTTTAATCACTTATTTTGACCTAAAAGAGAAAAGTGGCACAACCTCTGTTCAAATTTCCAATTTAAGCAAACAGCCAGTATTGCGGGTACGGCCTTTCAGCACTTCGTAAAGAAGATTTCTAAGGCTGTGCCCGCTAACCGTTGGGGAAATGACTCAAGATGGCCGTTTTTGCACAAACAGCCTTCCGGCGCCCGTTTGGGGACATTCGGCTATTTTGACAAAATGGCATCACCTGATTTATTTATGACAAAAATAAATAAAAAAAATTGACATTTTTGGCTATTTTTGCAAAAGGGGTGGTTGGACCCGATGAGGGTTGCCTACGTATCTCACATCCGGTGAGAATCAAACAGGCGTAGTTCGGGCAAATAAATCTAACACCCCTAATTTGAAAATAACTTCTTTTTTTTTTTGGTTTTTGTTGGCAAATTCCCTTTTCTGAAAGCAAGCCTCTTTTTATTTTAGCGGCGAATAAACTAAACTAATTGGAACACAAAACTCTTTTCGCTTTTCTATTGGCAAACAAAACAAACTACTTTTCTTCTTTTCTTTCAATTTCTAAAAAAAATCCGGCAGCATTCCGGCGCAACTTGGCCATTGGTTTTTTCTCTAGTATAGGTAATTAACTCTCCACACTGCTATTTTCTCTTTTCTCTCTCTTTTGTTTTTCCAAATATTCAAAGCCGGTCAGCATGCGAGTCCAAAACAGATAAATGCACAAGTAGGATGCATCAGGATGGTCCATTATTCCGGGTACACCTGTCCTAGACGGACCCAACCCCTGTGTTGAGTCCCCTAAGTCAGAATGCACGTGATGCAGATAAGCGTTCCTACTAGGGATCCGGCATGAAGTCAAGTTCTTCTAGGTTCAAAAACCTGGGTATGTGTTCTAGACTGTGTACCCGAGCGGACAACTCGAGTCGAGGAGGGGGCTACGTACCGGGAACCAAAAGGCCATCCGGCTTAGTAACTTGTCCGGCCTCTTTCTTATTTCCGGGTATTGACACTAACAGAATAGGGAGTCTCAACCAGTAAGCACATCCCCAGAGGTAAGAAGAGAAGGGTTTCGGCACAGTTTATATACAATTCAGGTAATATCAAAGCGGTAAAAAGCAACATTTTGCACATTTAGCATGAAACATGTAGGCCAATCAGATAAAGCCAAATACAACAATATATCTAAGCTCGAATTCTGAACCCTGAACCAAAGTTCTGGGTTCTTATCCCCAGCAGAGTCACCAGAGCTGTCACACCTCCCTTTTCACTACACCCGCGTAAAGAGGGTATGATAAAGGGAGTTATTTCCAACTTGAAGTGACAATCGGATTGGGATTTATTATTAAGATTTCAGAGTCGTCACTTGGGAGATTAAGGGTGTCCCAAGTCACCAGTAGAATCCCGACCCGAGGAAACTATGACTCTGTTATCAGTCCGCAAACCAGAAATCCAGGTAAGGAATTCTGTTAACCCGGGAGAAGGTGTTAGGCATTCCCGGGTTCCGTGGTTCTAGCACAGTCGCTTAATTGTCATATTTGATTTTATCTGATTCCGAAACATGTTCTAACTTACGTGCCCTTTATTAGTAAACCACTTTTATTGTTATTTTAATAAGAATTGCAACGTCGTGAAAATGCGCCTCGAACCACGTTGCACCAGTGCACCCGTGATTATTAACACATTTCGACTTTGTTGAGATTTGGATTTGGGTCACATGAATGTGCACCCGTAATTACGAAGGTAAGATTAATTAAATCGCGTGCCTAAAGAGACTATCGCATTATTGTCTTTGGGGAAGGCCGTGAAATTCGCTAAACGACCTATCCCGAAGTCTAAGTATTTAACTTAAGCATTTATCGAGGGACCCGCGATTTATATATTTGCTTAGCGAGGCTCATCTCATTTATTTCTAAAATCGACCTAGAAGAACTGTGACTTTCTAGTAAGTATTCTACTAACAAGAGAAGGCCCCAATTAATTAGTATGTCCATGTATTATTGCCAAGGTATTCAAATAGGTATTGAACTTAAACAAAATACCCCAAGGAAATGTTCAGTTTTGTGGGCCTTAAAACAGACCCTTAAGAGAAATCAGGCCCCAAAACAGGCCTTAAACGTTCAGTGAATGAATGTTGTCCAGACATGGGCCTTGTAGTAAGCCCAATAAGGAGACATTACCAATCTCAAAATCAGCCTAGCCTGAAAGCAGGCCTGACCTCGTATCCTTGTCACAGTTGGGCTGCTCGCTTGGCCCAGACTTGGACACAAAGGCACTACTTTTGAATCTGGCCTGTGTCGAATGAGCCGAAGCTCAAACTGTGTAAATCAAGCCACTAGCCTTATATCAAACATAACCAAATTCAATTAGAAGTGAGACACGCTGAATTTATTTCAAGCTACACTAAATGCCTTCAATAACTTGTAACTAATCAGTAGAACCCTGTTTTAATTATAGAAAGTAAACATTAGATTCTAACATGTGAATTGCTATAATCAGAATTAAAATTCATTACACAGTCCAGATGTACAGTCCAGTTATACAGTCCTTAGTTATTACAGTCAAGCATAATGAAAACATCGAAACAAAATATGCTTCCACTTTATTTCATCTCAGCTGAGGATTTACATGATGTCAAGACTCAGAATATGTACCTGGAGATCAAAGAGCAATAAGAAGAAGAGAAGATCAGCAGCAATAACAGTTTTCAGCAGCCAACCAAGAATGAATTCAAAATCCAGTAACAAATCAATTGACACAGCAAGTTCAGGAACAGATTTGCAATTTCAGTGACAGATCAAACACAGCAACAATTTCTAGCACTGATGCAATTCAAATCCAGCTTGAATTTCTCAAAAAACCAACCAATAACAGCTCAGATAGATCCCAAACAACTCTATTTGCAGTAATTCTCAAGTATAGAATAGAACACTGGAAAAACCAAATTGTTTCTGATCTTAATGCCAATATAACAGTATTATTTTGAGGGAATTATAGGCTCCCAGAACTGGTAGAATGCCTTTTTTAGGGGGGGGGGGGATTTAGATAGCTGCCAAAAAACTTCCTTCACAAGGCAAAAGAATGCCTATTTATAGGTGAACTTAGGGTGCAACTCTAGATTTTCATTTTTACCCCTTAGTCCCTATTTCAATTCTATTCTTACCCTTTATCTTCTGGCTTGTTATATAAGTAAGTGCACCTATTTATCTAAAATCTACACTAGAGTCTATTCTAGAAGATTCTATACCTCTTATAATCCCCATTCTACCCCTACCTCAATTCCACAATTACCAAATCGGATTAATATACCCTTTTCCATTACCCGTACTACCCTTAAAAACCTCCTGAAACTACTGGCCATCGATAAACCTGCCAGCTATAACCAAACAACTAATCTAGCCTAAACTAATTAAGACTAATTAATAGAACTTGAAACTCAAACTGAAATTAAACCAATAAACTAACAACCATGTTCATTTAGTCAAACCAAACCTCCAATTTTAGACATGCATCAACAGCTATTGAACAAATATGGATCCAAAACACCAAATCAGCCTATTAACCTAATGAATCAGAATCAAATTTATTATCAGAAGAAAAGCAAGCATATCAACTTGAATCCAAACTAATAAGAAAATCGAAACTATCAGTTGGTTGCCTTAAACGAACATTTGAACATATAAACTGGCAAGGGTAAGATGAAATACAAATAAGAATTAACCAAACTAAGACTCAAACTAATCACAGAAAACAAACAAAATTGACTAACAACTAACAGAAACCAAAAACTCATGAGAACAAAGCAAACAAATAATAAAACTGAGAAGAGAAACTTACTGATTTTGGACTCTACAAGAACTACCCTTCGAAATTGGTTTCCAGTTAATATTATATGTCTACTCTGTCAAGAATAGGCTTATAATATTATCTGGAACTCAATCGCCTTTGAAAATTCCCAAAAGCCCAGGAACCCTAGATTTGAAATTCGGCGAGTTCCGGCGGGATTTGAAGGGTTTCGATTAGGGATTAAGGATGAGGGAGGTCAGGGGAGTGTAGGGTATGAATTTGGGCGGATTTGGAAGAGATAGGGTTTTGGCCGAGTTTTTTGATTCAATATTTGAGCAGTTCCGGCCATGTTCGAGACAAGTGGCTATGGGGGTTGGGTAGAGGAGGCTTGGGCGGTTCTGTGGTGTGAGTTTGGGACCATTTGGCGTAACCGGCGACTTGGCCGGAAAACTTTAACGGGATATTCGACGAGTTCGACGTTGATTCGAGGGAAACCAAGGGCAGGGTTGGAGAGAGGGGAACGAGGAGAACCGGTGGTGTAATTTTGGGGTTGATCGGAGCATCGCCGCCGCCGGCGACGATTTCCGGCCGGCGGCGGACGGCGGAGGGACGGTGATAGACGGCGGGGTTACGGTGGGCGACGGTGGTGTTACATGGTTAGGGTTTGCGAGTCGGTGAGGGTAGGAGGGGGGGTCTGAGGGGGTAGGGGTATGGTTTTGGACATATATATATAAAACATCCTAGGACGATCTTGTCCGTTGGATCAGCAATCAACGGTTCCGATCGGCTAAAAAAAAGAACGACGTCGTTTTGTGGGGTAGGGGAGACGGACCGGGTCACCAGGGTTGGGCTTGGGTCTTTCAGGGTTATTTCATTTGGGGCTCAGCCAATTTGGCCCAAAGACCAGTCCAATTAAGATCATTTTTTAATTTTTCTTTTTCCCTTTTATTTCTTTTATCTATTTTTGTATTTTTGTATTTATTTATTTTTTTTTCTGATTTTATAAAGACCTAATATATTTCAAAGTTAAGCTAATTAATTCCTAAAATTGTTTAAAACTTATTTCGCGACCAATTCAACAATTAACAATTAAAAATGCAAAAGTGGACTATTTTTGTTATTTTCTCCATATTACGTTCTAAAAACAAATTAATCCCTAATTAATACTAACCATGAAATTGAAACCTGAATATAAATGCGTATTTTTGTATTTTATATGCATTAAAATGCACGAATAAAAATGCAACAATTACCAAAGAATGCCACAAAATTCACAAAAATTTATAAAATACTAGAAAAATTATTTTGTTTGAAATTTTGGGAATTATTGCTTAGGGCAAAAATCACGTGCTCACAGTAATATTCCTCATGCTAGGTAGTATTCGATGGCTCCACTTAATGTATAGAGATAGATAGTACAATTTTATCTCGTTAAATACCTATCTAATTATTTATGTGGAATTTGATGCCTTCATTGTTATATCTGAAAAGCATGCCTATTTCTCCTCATATTGTACTAAGTTGAGCCTGTTGTTCTTTAAGTTGCTTTTCTCTATATGTTATTGTTCTACGGTTATTATTGTTGTTGGCTGTGGAATGTGAGCATCGGAACTTTCCAAGCCCGTCACTGTTTTCAGCCCGAGATTTCGCGTGCTACTTGTTGAGTATATGGGGTCGATTGTACTCATACTACACTTTGCACTTCATGTGCGGATCAAGGTGTTGCTGATAGCGCTTGCTAGCAAGGTGTATCTGGATTTTCTTAGGGGTTTCGAGGTTTCACTATTGCTTCATTCGCGAGCCTTGAACTCCTCCCTTTTATCTTATGTTCTTATTGTTCAGTCTTCCCGATAGTATTGTACTATGTTCAGACTTTGTATTTAGTTTTCTATAGAGCTCATGCACTCGGTGACACCACGTTTTTGTGAGGCCTCGTTAAATTTTGCCAAAGAATTCAAGTTTGTTGTACCCAAGTAGGGCACTGTGTACCAGGGTGGTAGTTAATCTCACTGCGAGCTTGCTCACCGCGGTACGGACCTTTTGGGTTGTAGAATGCATTGAAGAACTTGGTGGACTTTTTGGCAGAAGAAGGCAGTTCTGCGGTCGAGTTTGTGACTGTAGAACCACTCCATGGGCCGCATATCCATCGTGGAGTTGGCAATAAAGTTTGTTGAAATTTGAAGGACGTTTTGCGGTTATTTATGCGATCGCATATCCATTTCGCGGTCCGCATTTCCTTCGTAGATTTGGCATGAAGAATTTTGTTGGGTGATTCTGTGGTCCATGTTGTGGCTACATAAGTGGTCTGCGGACCGCAGATCCATCGCACACCGGTCCAGACCAGCACAGTTTTTGGCATCATTTTCGTGGCCCATTTTGCGGGCCGCATATCTATTATGCGGTCCATTCTGCGACCGCAGACCTGAGTTTTAAAGGTCCATTTTCCTATTTTTATAACCCGACCCCATTTTGATAAATAGCCTTAGGGGCTCATTTTGAAGCTAATTTCTGATGATTTTAGAGAGAGGTAAGAGAATTTTAGAGAGAGAAGGACAAAACCTAACATTCTAATAATACAATCTTGCACCAATCTTTCATAATCAAGGAAGCCAATCACTAGATTATCATCTATCCGGGTAAGTCCTATTCCTAAGCTTTCATGCAAGAGGTTATGAGTTCAAGTATATTGTGGAGTTGGAAATAGGCCATGCATGTGACACTAGTTTGTAGTATGTGGGGTTAATGAACCATTTTGGATAGTTTCTTCTTGAAATTGGTTGAGGGAGGAAGGGATTACCATTGTAGAGCCTTGTAATCTATTTTGCATGATAGGTATTTAACAAAATTCCTAGGAGAGTTACACCATGGGAGTCCTTCTAATTATTAACCGATTTTTGCTATCTTCCTATAGATTTTTATTACTAGAAGTGTTGGGGCGTTCTAGGAACTTAAGGAAAGCTCAAACAAGGTATGTTGGCTAAACTTCTCTCTTTGAATCGAATTCCGTGATGTTCCCGTAAGTTTCAAGTATGGTTGGCCCTAGTTCCTAATTCCCATGCCCCGAGCTATCCTGTACAAATGTTACTATTCCAAATAAACTCGTGTTGAACGATATGTACTAGAAATGTGTACCAAATGCTCCTATCGTAGTGTGCTCTCCTTCGGGAATGTATTCAAATGTGACCAATGTACCGGAATATTATGATTTCAATCATGTTTTTAATTGCAAATTGATATGCCCAATTGTGAAAGAAAACTCAATGCGCCTAAGACCCCTATTGTTCATATTCATGCTTAAGGCCATGATCCCAAATGCTCTTACTGTTGATGACCTATAAATATTTTGAAAGTGAAAGAACTAAAGTGAGATATAAAATGTGGCCATGGTTGTTGTAGCTAGTGCATTTGATTTGAAGTCATGTTTAAATCGTAAATCACCATTCCCCCCTCCCCACCTTATAAATATTTCCAATGTGATTTGAGTCCTTACGTACTCAAGAGTTGAAATTGTGTATTTCCCTTTTGTGAAGAAGTATTTAAGAAGATACGGTGTACTACATGCTTATGATTTTTAACTTGTGTTGTGATTACATGTCGTTGTGCTCCATACTTTGTAAATGGATCTAATGTGTTTAAAGCCTTCATTACTAATGAACATAAAGATGTGATTTCTGGAATATTCTATATGTTGATGTTTATGTTGATGATCCTTGAAAGTAAAAAAAATGAAAGTGTGAAATGTGAAATACGGCCACCGTGCCATGATAGAAGAATCTTACGTATGGCCAATTTAGCCGAGGAAATAACTATGTTGTGAATTGTGATTTTCGTATTTTAAAAATTGTTATGTTTTAACTTGGCATTTGGATACCATTGGTTGTGACTTGTTGCTTCCATGGTGTTTCCCATTCTGATATTGGCGTTCAATTTCGAAAGAGGACATTTAGCTTTACATACTAGTACTATTCCACACGTACTAATGTACCTTTTTTCGGGGGCGTTGCATCTTCAATGGATGCAGGTGGTTCATCAGCGGGCAGCTTTAGTCCTCGTTAGCATTTACTCTCTATGCATTAGGTTTTGGTGAGCCCTACTCTACTCTGGGCCCGATGTCACTTGATGTAGTACTTTGTGTTTTGAGGTATACCCGGGGCCTTGTCGCCGACACTTACATATTACTCTACGGTTGTACTTAAAGGCTTCGTAGACATAGTGTGGGAGGTGCTTGGTTTTGGGAATTAAATTAAAAGTGTAAGTATTTGGCAAACGTGTTTTTCATCATATCCATAAACTAGTAATATTTTTGAAGTCATAAATAAAACTCTTTGAATAATGGGAAAGGAATATGGAGCGCTTTACTCTTCTCATGTATATCACTTGTTATTGATATTTTTATATTGTTCAAGGGCAAGGTTGGATAGAAGGCTTCAAGTAGCATTGCTCGGTCGGGTTATCTTGGTTCGTTCGCGCTCCCCGAGGTCGGGGTGTGATGATTTTGGGGTGGATTTTAGCTGTAATAACATTTAAACTTCATTTATTTATACCATTCAGCTACTTGAGATTATTTCTTATTATTGTTAAAGTTAATTCCGCATATTTGTTGTAGGCTTGCCTAGCAAATAGTTTTAGGCATCATCATGGCTCTGTGGGATTTTAGGTCGTAACAAATTGGTATCAGAGCACTAGGTTCATGTAGGTCTCACGAGTCATGATCAGGCCTAGTAGAGTCTTGCAGATCAGTACAAACACGTCTGTATCTATCTTCGAGAGGCTATAGGGCTTTGGGAAATTTTCCCTTCCTTGATTCTTTGTTGTGTGATATTATCTCGTCTTGAAACCCATATCTTCAGTTCATTCACATTCATCCTTACTCAATGTTGAGTACTCGGTGTTATTTGGGCACAAGTGGTGATGATTGTACCGATGTGGTGTGGGATGTTTTTCCCCATGTGATAAGGCCATAATTCAATTGTCGCTTTGCAAAATGAGTTATCCTCTATTGCAGCCCTAGTGATGGTGTTGCCCATGGGTTCGGAGCCTTATACAGAATATTATGATAATTCATGCGTTGGTCTTGATGCGATATTGGTGCAAAAGGATAGGGTGATTGCTTACGCTTGCAACATTTGTAGCCCTATATGAAGGACTATCCGGTTCGCTTCTTGGAATTTGGCATTTATTCCATCGGAGGCAAGGCGTTTAGGCTATGGATGTTCAGGCCCTGGTTGATATATTCATGAGATTGGGTATTTCTGAGTTGACTAGAGCTCTCTCTTATGTTGTTGTTAGTCATCCTTGTTTAAGCGCATTAAGGATTCTCGATATGATGGTTTCCATTTGCATCCTTGTTTAAGCGCATTAAGGATTGTTGGTATGATGGTTTCTATTTGCTTGTCCCAAGAACACAGTGTTGCGAGGTAGGGCTAAGGAGGTGGTCCTTAGTGGGGACAATGTGTTGTGACCTTGGGGTCGGATTTGTGTTTCCAGCATTGATGGTTTAAGGGTGATAATCCTTGTAGAGGCTCGTAGTTATGGTATTCTATCTGTATAGGTGATACATAGATGCATCGTGATTTGAGGTATCATTTCTGAGGCAAAGGATGAAGAAAGACATTATTGGGACAGTTTCACGGTGTTTGATTGTTAGCAGGTCGAGAATGAGCATCAGAGACCGAGTGATTTACTTTGAAAGATGTCTATATTGATGCGCAAATGAGGGAGTATGATTTTGGGTTTTGTGTTAAGGTTGCCACGGATTTCAAGGAAGTTTGATACTATTAGGGTCATTATGGAGAGCTGAGGGCATTTCACATTAGCGGTGACTTCTCAAATCTTGACAGTTTGAAATTGAGAAAAGGGGTTTGCTTGGGCTACTAAGGGGTTGTGAATGATTGATTATCATCTTGTTGTGCGTACGTTTTTGATTTGGGATGTGTTGAAAGGTATTCTAGTTATTCATTAGTGGAACAAAATAGATTTTTGTAGCTTTTGAGCGGGTGCAGGCTCGAGATGAGTCATTGATTACATAGAATAATACCACAGCAGGTTACAGAAAGATGTTGATATAAGGTCACACAGGAGGGATATCTCTTGTGAGAATGTTGGGGGTTTCCTAATTTCTTATGAGGTTTCTATGAAGTGTTTTACCTTCTACCAAGTGGGATGCATGTTCTACAAAATGGGTTCGGATTTCTTTTGAGGAAGATGGAAAGATTGTCACGAGTTTGAGTATGTATTTGGGTTGATGATTTGGGATGCGTTATGGTTGGTGCAACATGATCATATGAGGAATTCATCTGTATAATAGTACGGGAACATGACAGTGTCACGACCCCGGTTCGCCCTCCGTGAACCATCGTGACGACACCTAGTCTCTATGACTAGGTAAGCCTAAATTGCGGAAAAGAAATCAAAATTTGCGGAAGTAAAACAATTTAAAAGAGAAATAAGAAATAACCAGTGTATAAATGTGCCGCTCGGCATACACCATATTTAACTCTCAAAACCAACATATAAATCCAAGACCCGGAAACCCATGAATCACAAGCTAAGAAGTACTACATAGCTCTAACTCCAGATTGTCTAACAAAGAAAAGAAATACAGAAGGGCTAATACATAAAAGCGAGAAAAGAAAGGGACTCATCGGTCTGCGGGCGCGGCAGATATACCTTGAAGTCTCTACAGAAGCGCCTCGCCTCAAGGATGATAAGACTGAGCGAAAGTACCTGCATCTGCACATGAAAAACATGCGCAGAAGGGGCATGAGTACACCATAGCGGTACTCAGTAAGTGCCAAGCCTAACCTCGGTCGGGTAGTGACGAGGAAGGTCAGGGCCCTACTGAGGTTAAATAAAAAATAAGGGTTAACAGTGTGAAATAAACAGTATAAATAAGTGCAACAGTAAGAAATAACATAGAATTGGAAGAATAACAACAACTAGAACAGAGACAAACAAACCATGGAAAGAATACAGCTCAACACAGAGATAACAATCGGGGCACCTTCCAGGATACCATCCTGTAGTCCCAATTACAACTATCCAGTGGATCTCCCTGGATACCGTCCCGTAGTCCATCATATATGTGTCCGAAGGATCTCCCGGGATATCATCCCATAGTCCAACTATCAATGCGCAGGGAATCTACCGGAATCCCCATCCGTAGTCCCCAACTATAAATACCCAGTACTGGGGGAATCTGCCGCGTGCATTCCCATAGTTCCATATAACTCTGCAGGGGGATCTATCGGGAATCTAACCCGTAGTCCCGAAGTAAATGTGCAGGGGGATCTACCGGGAATCTAACCCGTAGTCCCAAAGTAAATGTACAAGGGGGGATCTACCGGGAATCTAACCCGTAGTCCTAAAGTAATTGTGCAGGGGGATCTACCGGGAATCTAACCCGTGGTCCAAATGTAAATACACAGCAGCAGCAAAAAAATATTCAGAGAAGGGAAACTTAATATTAAGGCAACATATAATTCTAGTCTAGCATGCTGCACAGAGTTCAGGTAAACAGATTTGAACAATTAAAGCAATTAAATCACTTAGACATGCTTTCCTAAGCTAACGACATGCTTAATAGTACAAGTAATAAAAGCAGGAGAAGAAACATACTAATAAGTACTTAAAGAAAACCGTATCCAACAATTTGCACAAGTATGCACTCGTCACCACACGTACAAGGCATTTCAATTACCAAATATATCAAACCTAAGGGGAAGGTCCCCCACACAAGGTTAGACAAGCCACTTACCTCGAACCGACTCAAATGTCAACCTGAAACCACGTTCTTTCCACGAGTATTCGACTCCAAATGGCCCAAATCTAACAAATTAAATTTCGTAATGTAAATAACACTTCAAGTAACTGATTCTATAATTAAATTTCTAAGCTAATACGCAAAATTAGGTAAAATGACCAAAACGCCCCTCAGGCCCACGTCTCGGAATCGGGTAAAGTTTACATTTTCGGAATCCCCATACTCTCACAAGTCTATGCATAATAAGAACACTGAAATCGAAGTTCAATTGACCCCTCAAATACCCCTTTTTAGGTCTCTTAAACTCAAGCCCTAATTACCCACTTTTTCACAAGTTTTCCACCACTAATTAGGTCTTTAATCACATAAAAATGAGTTATGAAGTCAAAAATGTTACCTCCAAGTAATTCCCCTTGAATCCCTCTTCAACCCTCTTCAAAAAAGCTCCAAAATTGCCTAACAATGGAGGAAACTAGGCTAAAATTCGCGAAATAACCCTTTTAAAACATTCTGCGGTATTTTAATTCCTTCTTCGCGAGCACGGTCAAGGGCTCGCATTCGCGAAGCACAAAATGACGTTGACCAAAAGTCCTCTTATGCGAACGCGACACGGACCACGCAAACGCGATGCTTCCACGGACCAACCCTTCGCGAACGCGTTACACCTCTCGCGAACGCGAAGAACAACTCCACCTCGAACACAGCTGACCACTTTCTTCTACGCGAGCGCAGTCCCCTTCCCGCGAACGTGATGCTCAAACATCACAACCCTTCGCGATTGCGGAGCCATCCTCGCGAACGCGAAGGCAAAAATTCCATCAACTCCCACTGACTCTTCGCGAACGCGAGGGTCCACTCGCGAATGCGAAGAGTAAATATCTGCAACAACTGAACCTGCAATTCTACAAATTTTTTTACAACTTAAAATGATCCGTTGAGCATTCGAAACACACCCGAGGCCCCGGGACCTTAACCAAAGGCATCAACGCATCCTAAAACCTTATTCAAACTTGTTCCAATCTTCGGAACGCTAAAAACAACATCGAAACACCCATTTCGCATCAGATTCAAGCCTAAGAACTCCAAAATCTTCTAAATTACGCTTTTGATCAAAAACCCAACCAAACCCCACCCGAATGACCTGAAATTTTGCACACACATCCCAAATGACTCACGGAACTACTACAACTCTCGGATTCCATTCTGTCCCTCGGATCAAAATTTCACTATCGAACCGAAACTTCAAAAATTCAACTTTCGGCATTTCAAGTCTAATTTAGCTACGGACTTCCAACGGAGCTAACGGAACCATCGGATTTCCATTCCGAGGCCGTCTTCACACTGTTCCGACTGCGGTCAACTTTCCAACACTTAAGCTCTCATTTAGGGACTAAGTGTATCACTCAATTAGGGACTAAGTGTACCAAAACTCTCCGAAACTCAAAACCAAACATCTCGCCAATTCAAAATAGCAGAAATAAACTTGGGGAAAGCAGTTAATAGGGGATCGGGCGTAAATTCTAAAAACGAACGGCCGGGTCGTTACATCCTCCCACACTTAAACATTCGCTCATCCTCGAACGAGCACAAAGACATATGTGAAGTAGTGAAAAGATGAGGGTACTGGCTGCGCGTATCCTGCTCGGTCTCCCAGGTCGCCTCCTCGACCGGCTGACCCCGCCACTGAACCTTCACTGATGCAATGTCATTTGACCTCAGCTTTCTAACCTGCCTGTCCAATATTGCCACTGGCTCCTCAACATAAGATAGATCCTTGTCCAACTGGACTGAGCTGAAATCCAACACGTGCAACAGATCACCATGATACCTCCGGAGCATCGAGACATGAAATACCGTATGAACTCCTGCCAAGCTGGGAGGTAAGGCAATCTCATAAGCAATCTCCCCAACTCGCCTCAATATCTCAAAGGGGCCAATAAACCTCGCACTCAACTTTCCTTTCTTCCCAAATCTCATAACGCCTTTCATAGGCGAAACCCGAAGCAGAACCCGCTCTCCAACCATGTAGGAAACATCACGAACCTTCCGGTCCGCGTAACTCTTCTATTTGGACTGGGCTGTACGGAGTCTATCCTGAATCACCTTGACTCTCTCCAAAGCATCCTGAACCAAGTCTGTGCCCAATAATCTAGCATCACCCGGCTCGAACCAACCCGCCGGAGATCTACATCGCCTACCATATAAGGCCTTGTACGATGCCATCTGAATGTTGGACTGATAGCTGTTGTTGTAGGCAAACTCCGCCAATGGAAAGAACTGATCCCAAGAACCTCCAAACTCAATCAGACACGCACGGAGCATATCCTCAAGAATCTGAATAGTGCGCTCGGACTGTCCGTCCGTCTGAGGGTGAAATGGAGTGCTCAACTCCACCCGAGTACCCAACTCTTGCTGTACGGCTCTCCAGAATCGCGATGTGAACTGAGTACCTCTGTCTGAAATGATGGAAACTGGAATACCATGCAGACGGACAATCTCCCGGATATAAATCTCCACTAACCGCTCCGAGGAATAGGTATTACACACCGGGATGAAATGCGCGGACTTGGTCAGCCGATCCACAATAACCCACATGGCATCGAACTTCTTCAAAGTCCGTGGGAGCCCAGATACGAAGTCCATGATGATCTGCTCCCACTTCCACTCCGGAATCTCAATCTGCTGAAACAATCCACCTGGTCTCTGGTTCTCATACTTCACCTGCTGACAATTAAGGCATCGAGCTACAAACCCAACTATATCCTTCTTCATCCGTCTCCACCAGTAGTGCTGCCTCAAATCCTGATACATCTTCGCGGCACCCGGATGAATGGAATACCGCGAACTATGGGCCTCCTCTAGAATCAACTCCCGAAGCCCATCAACATTGGGTACACAAACTCGATCCTGCATCCTCAATACTCCATCATCACCAATAGTCACATCTCGGGCATCGCCATACAACACTTTGTCCTTGAGGACAAGCAAATGAAGGTCATCATACTGACGCTCCCGGATACGATCAAATAAGGAAGACCGAGAGACCACACAAGCTAGAACCCGACTGGGCTCTGAAAGATCCAATCTCACAAACTGGCTGGCTAAGGCCTGAATATCCATCGCCATAGGCCTCTCTGCTGCTAGTAAATAAGCCAAACTCCCCAAACTCTCTGCCCGACGGCTCAAAGCATCGGCCACCACATTGGCCATGCCCGGGTGATACAAGATAGTGATGTCATAATCCTTCAGCAGCTCTAGCCATCTCCTCTGACGCAAATTAAGGTCCTTCTGCTTGAACAGATGCTGCAAACTCCGGTGATCAGTATATATCTCGCAAGGCACACCGTACAAGTAATGACGCCAAATCTTCAATGCATGAACAATGGCAGCCAACTCAAGATCATGGACGGAATAATTCTTCTCATGTATCTTCAATTGTCTGGAAGCGTAGGCAATCACCCTACCCTCCTGCATCAATATCGCTCTGAGGCCAACTCTCGAGGCATCACAATAGATAGTATAAGACCCCGAACCGGTAGGCAATATCAATACTGGGGCTGTAGTCAGAGCTGTCTTGAGCTTCTAAAAGCTCTCCTCGCACTCTTCCGTCCACTAGAACGGAGCACCCTTCTGGGTCAGTCTGGTCATAGGTGTTGCAATAGATGAAAGACCCTGAACAAATCAACGGTAATAACTCGCCAAGCCAAGAAAACTACGGATCTCTGTAGCTGAGGATGGTCTGGGCAACTCTGTACGGCCTCCACTTTCTTCGGATCCACCTGAATACCCTCTCTCGAGACCACATGACCCAAGAACGCCACGAAATCCAACCAAAACTCACATTTTGAGAACTTAGCATACAGCTTCTTCTCTCTCAAGGTCTGGAGCACTGTCCTCAGGTGCTGCTCAGGATCTCCCCGACTCCAGGAATATACCAGAATGTCATCAATAAAAATGATCACGAACGAATCAAGATATGGCTGGAAAACATTGTGCATCAGATGCATGAAGGCTGCTGGGGCATTAGTCAGCCCAAATGACATAACAAGGAACTCGTAATGACTATACCGAGTCCTGAAGGCAGTCTTCGGGATATCTAGCTCCCGAATCTTCAACTGGTTATAGCCTGAACGCAAGTCAATCTTAGAAAACACACAAGCACCCTGTAACTGGTCAAATACGCCATCAATACGAGGCAAAGGATAGCGGTTCTTCACTATCACCTTATTCAACTGGCGATAATCAATACACATACGCATAGAACCATCTTTCTTCTTCACAAATAATACAGGAGCACCTCAAGGCGATACATTGGGCCTGAATGAAACCCTTATCAAGTAATTCCTGCAACTGCTCCTTCAACTCCTTCAACTCAGGAGGAGCCATATGGTATGGAGGGATAAAAATGGGCTGAGTGCCCGGCAACAGATCAATGCCAAAATCAATGTCTCTATCAGGTGGCATGCCCGGAAGATCAGCTGGAAACACATCAGGGAAATCCCGTACTACTGGGACTGCATCAACTGAAGGGGGTACCAATACTGACATCTCTCACATTAGCTGGATACGCGTCACACCCCTTCTCAACCATACGCTGAGCCTTAAGGAAGGAAATAACTTTACAGGGAGTGTGATCTAAAGCACCCCTCCACCGAACACGCGGTACACCTGGCATAGCCATCGTCACGGTTTTGGCGTGACATTCAAGAATAGCATAACGGGGCGACAACCAGTCCATACCCAAGATAATATCGAAATTAACCATGCTAAGTAACAATAAATCGGCTATAGTCTCAAAACCACTAAGAGCAACCAAACACGACCGATAAACGCGGTCCACAACAAGAGAATCTCCCACAGGAGTAGAAACATAAACAGGGAAATTTCAAGAATCCCGAGATACGCCCAAATGCGGGGCAAAATAAAAAGACACATAAGAATAAGTGGAGCCTGGTTTGAATAGAACCGATTCATCTCTATGACAAACCATGACAATACCTGTGATAACAGAATCGGAGGAAACAGCCTCGGTACGGGCAGGAAGGGCATAGTATCTGGCCTGGCCTTCCCCTCTAGCTGGCTGAGCAGGTGGGGTAGCAACTGGGGCTGTAACCATAGCTTGAGAACTCGGCGGAGCGCGCCGTGGCCGAGAAGTCTGTGGAGGTGCACTCCTCCCAAGTCTAGGGCAATCCCTCACCACATGGCGTGTGTCACCGCACTCAAAACAAGCTTTGGAAGGACGTGGCATTGGGAACTATGCGGTATGGGTACTCCAAGACCCCTAAACTCCTGAAACATTGCGTGAAATCTGAGATGCAAACTGAGCTGGCTGACCCACAAAACCTCTACCATGCCGTACTCTTCCTCCAAAATAAGGACCAGTGGGTCTCTCCAGTCTACGAGTCTCCTCACTTCCCTATACCCTCTCTCCTGACCTCGTCTGTCCTCTCTCTCCTGGACCCACCTGTCCTCTATGCGGTGGGAGGTCCTCACCACCCGTTGAACTGGGATCACACGATGTGTCGCCATGACACCTGGAACCAAACCAATGGGAACTCGCTGCTCTGCAGTGGGGTGGTGGAAGTCTAGATCCCTTCCCTGATTTGTGAAGTGGCTGGTACAACCTGAATCAATCCCGCCTGAACTAATGTACCAAACATGCTCAGGAACTGTGCTAATTTCTACTGAAGTGCCGGAGTAGTAGTAGCAGTTGGCGTATCCGATGCTTGGGATCTGGGGGGAACTACTGGTGGCTCCTTGGTGGCTGCTCGCGCGGGTGCTCTGGCTGCACCGTGTGCGCATCCTCGGCCTCTACCCTGGCCCCGACTTCTGACAGCTCTCGCAGGGGGTGCGGGTGTCTGATCATCTCTCGTAGCACGTGTTCTCACCATCTGTGAGAGATTGGAAGGCAAAGGTTTAGGATTGTGATGTCAAAATCTCGCACGACTGGGAAATCAAATGAAGTGGAATTTCCTAACGGTTGCATAGCCTCTCGTAGATAAGTACAGACGTCTCCATACCGATCAGCGAGACTCTAATAAATCGGCTTGTGATTCATGACTCCTATGAACCTAGAGCTCTGATACCAACTTGTCACGACCCCGGTTCGCCCTCCGTGAACCATCGTGACGGCACCTAGTCTCTACGACTAGGTAAGCCTAAATTGCGGAAAAGAAATCAAAATTAGCGGAAGTAAAATAATTTAAAACAGAAATAAGAAATAACTAGTGTATAAATGTGCCGCTCGGCATACACCATATTTAACTCTCAAAACCAACACATAAATCAAAGACCCGCAAACCCATGAATCACAAGTTAAGAAGTACTACATAGCTCTAACTCCAGATTGTCTAACAAAGAAAAGAAATACAGAAGGGCTAATACTTAAAAGAGAGAATAGAAAGGGACTCCTCGGTCTGCGGACGCAGAAGATATACCTTGAAGTCTCTACAGAAGCGCCTCGCCTCAAGGATGATAAGACTGAGCGAAAGTACCTGGATCTGCACATGAAAAACATGCGCAGAAAGGGCATGATTACACAACAGCGGTACTCAGTAAGTGTCAAGCCTAACCTCGGTCGGGTAGTGACGAGGAAGGTCAGGGCCCTACTGAGGTTAAATAAAATATAAGGGTTAACAGTGTGAAATAAACAGTATAAATAAGTGCTAGAGTAAGAAATAACATAGGATTGGAAGAACAACAACAACTAGAACAGAAACAAACAAACCATGGAAAGAATACCGCTCAACACAGAGATAACAACCGGGGCACCTTCCAGGATACCGTCCTGTAGTCCCAATTACAACTATCCAGTGGATCTCCCGGGATACCGTCCCGTACTCCATCATATATGTGTCCAAAGGATCTCCCGGGATACCGTTCCGTAGTCCAACTATCAATGCGCAGGGGATCTATCGGAAACTCGATCCGTAGTCCCCAAACATAAATACCCAGTACAGGTGGAATCCACCGGGTGCATTCCCATAGTTCTATATAACTGTGCAGGGGGATGTACCGGGAATCCAACCCGTAGTCCCAAAGTAAAGGTGCAGGGGGATATACCGGGAATCTAACCCGTAGTCCCAAAGTAAATGTACAGGGGGGAGGATCTATCGGGAATCTAACCCGTAGTCCCAAATTAAATGTGCAGGGGGATCTACCGAGAATCTAACCCGTAGTCCCAATGTAAATACACAGCAGCAGCAAGAAAATATTCAGAGAAGGGAAACTTCATATTAAGGCAACAAATAATTCTAGCCTAGCATACTGCACAGAGTTCAGGTAAACATATTTGAACAACTAAAGTAATTAAATAACTTAGACATGATTTCCTAAGCTAACGACAGGCTTAATAGTACAAGTAATAAAAGCAGAAGAACAAACATACTAATAAGTACTTAAAGAAAAATAGATTTCCAACAATTTGCACAAGTACGCACTCGTCACCTCACGAACAAGGCATTTCAATTACCAAATATATCATACCTAAGGGGAAGGTCCTCCACACAAGGTTAGACAAGTCACTTACCTCGAACCGGCTCAAATGTCAACCCAAAATCACGTTCTTGCCACGAGTATCCGACTCCAAATGGCCCAAATCTAATCAATTAAATTTCATAATGTAAATAAAACTTCAAGTAACTGATTCTACAATTAAATTCTAAGCTAATACGCGAAATTCGGTAAAATGACCAAAACGCCCCTCAGGCCCACGTCTCAGAATCGAGTTAAACTTATATTTTCGGAATCCTCATACTCTCACGAGTCTATGCATAACAAAAACACTGAAATCGGAGTTCAATTGACCCCTCAAATACCCCTTTTTAGGTCTCTTAAACTCAAGCCCTAATTACCCACTTTTTCACAAGTTTTCCACTACTAATTAGGTCTTTAATGACATAAAAACGAGATATGAAGTCAAAAATGTTACCTCCAAGTAATTCCCCTTGAATCCCTCTTCAACCCTCTTCAAAAAAGCTCCAAAATCGCCTAACAATGGAGGAAACTAGGCTAAAATTCGCGAAGTAACCCTTTTAAAACATTCTGCCCAGGTATTTTATTTCCTTCTTCGCGAACGCGGTCAAGGGCTCGCGTTCGTGAAGCACAAAATGACGTTGGCCAAAACTCCTCCTACGCGAACGCGACACGGACCATGCGAACGCGATGCTTCCATGGACCAACCTTTCGCGAACGCGTTACACCTCCCGCGAACGCGAAGAACAACTCCACCTCGAACACAGCTGACCACTTTCTTCTACGTGAACGCGGTCCCCTTCCCGCGAACGTGGAGCCTTCCTCGCGAACGCGAAGGCAAAAATTCCATCAACTCCCACTGACTCTTCGCGAACGCGAGGGTCCACTCGCGAACATGAAGAGTAAATATCTGCAACAGCTGAACCTGCAATTCTGCAATTGTTTTTACAACTTAAATGATCCGTTGAGCATCCGAAACACACCCGATGCCCCCGGGACCTCAACCAAAGGCATCAACGCATCCTAAAACCTTATTCAAACTTGTTCCAATCTTCGGAACGCTAAAAACAACATCGAAACACCCATTTCGCATCGGATTCAAGCCTAAGAACTCCAAAATCTTCTAAATTACGCTTTTGATCAAAAACCCAACCAAACCCCGTCTGAATGACCTGAAATTTTGCACACACATCCCAAATGACACAACGGAACTATTGCAACTCTCAGAGTTCCATTCCGACCCTCGGATCAGAATCTCACTATCGAACCGAAAACATTAAAAATTCAACTTTCGGCATTTCAAGCCTAATTTAGCTACGGAACCATCGGATTTCCATTCTGAGGCCGTCTTCACACTGTTCCGACTACGATCAACTTTCCAACACTTAAGCTCTCATTTAGGGACTAAGTGTCCCAAAACTCTTTGAAACTCAAACCGAACATCCCGACAATTCAAAATAGCAGAAATAAACTTAGGGAAAGCAGTTAATAGGGGATTGGGGCGTAAATTCTAAAAATGACCGGCCGGGTCGTTATAGACAATTAAGAAGGATCGGTCATTATGGGTTCTTGGATTATGTGATTGTGGCTTTAAGCCAGGTGGGGATGTCTACCATGTGTTGTGGTAAATTATAGAAGCAGGGACACTTGGGCAATAGATATGATCTTAGGAGAATGACTTTGACGATGATTTGAGGAAAGGATTGCAAGGTGCATGTTGTGCTTCACCTTAGTGATATGTAGAGATCTTAGAAGGACTCATGTTCAACATCTTTCTATGGAGGTAGTGTGAAAGGGAAGGATTGGCTTAATTGTTTCTTTTTGGAGTATTCTGGTGCTAATGGATGAGTAATCATTCAGCATGAGTGGTTATATATTGGGGACTATGACTGAGTGGGTGACTCTCAAGAAGGTTCTGATAGACTCAAGATTCAATATGTGGTATCTAGGGATTTCTGAATTTGTGTATAACTAAAGATTCGAGACTTGTGCTGGTTGTGAAGGAGACTTGGAGCATTTCTATATCATTATCGGTTCTGCAAGGCAATGTTTATGAGATGAAAGGAACATATCCATATTCAGAGAAGGCCTCTTCAGAGAAAGTATTAGGGTTTGAGGTATTATCGAATGTATAAGAGGGAAAATAGTGGCTTACGAGTCTTGAGAAGATGAGATTTCATGTTGGGATCATTTGGGATAAGTTTTAATTGAGGTTCATAGTGTACTGGGAAAGCGAAGTGTTACCGTGAAGACGGATCATAAGTAATCTAAAGGAGTTGGGTACATTTAGTGGTGACTTGGGTCATTTTGGTAATAGAGACAATCGGTTCCTTTGTTATCATAGGGCCATGTGGGCTTTTTGTAGTAATACTGTTGGGATTGGCAGCCTGTATGACTTGGGTGATCTAGAGGGATTCAATTTGGTTGGTTTGGTTGTGCGCATATAGGTTCTGTAGAGCTCAAGATGATGTTGACCACGACTTGTGGTTGGTGACTTCTACAAGCATGTAAATTTTATTGCATGTTGTGATTTTCTCCTAAATTGAGCTTAGTGGAAGTTTTTAGTTGATGGAGTGTGTATCATATTCATGATTCAGAATTGATAATGGGATTCTTGTATTTTCACATATTAGCATGATTGATGCGGTGAGGTATGGGGAATTGGGATTGCATGGACAAAGGTGCAGTTCAATTTTGAAAGGAATTTGATGGGTTCTAGGCAGCGTGAGGGCTTTTAGATGTTTAAGAGTATGCTAGCACCATTTCTGTATTACTAGAGAAGGGGGTGTTTTGTGGACGGTGTCGTGTGTATTGATTGAGGATGCTTGACTAGTGCTATATAGATCGCATGGTTAGTAGTCATTGATGCTCAGGTTTTGCTGCATGGTGCGGGAAGTTTTGGGAGTATCTCCCATGGGATGATTGTGTATGCATGACGTGTCAGCCACTTGAGTAGAAAAGTTAGAGATTAGGTATGGAGACCTTGGTACTCTCACGGTTTAGAGATTATATTTCTAAGTGGCAGACTATACCTCTTGTTGCGGACTATGGAAGTGTATTCAAGATCTGACAGGTGATTGTACGTAGCATGGATGGGGTCACTATGGACTTATGGAAGAGTATTGACCTATTTTGGAATGATTGGAGGCCTATAGGTAGGCCTAACGAGAATGTGTATTCTACACTAGGTTGGATTCGCTCATTCAGCGCAGCATTTTCTATGGGGGTGTCATCGGGCGGAATGGGTGCTATTCATACCTTTATCCGTTTCATGTGTTACTTATTTATGCTATTGTCACACCCCGACCTCGAGGAGGGCGACTGACGCTCAATTAAGATAACCCGGTCAAGCAAGTCTGTTAGATACTTTCTACCCAAACTCACTCATAAATAAAGAGAAGACATATTGTCGTTAATTAGACGATAAGGAGATCATGTATACAATACCAATTCATTACCATTAGATACTTTATTTTAAAGTCTCAAAATACACACATTTTCATAGTCTGAAGTGGAACAAGATTTCAAACACAACATAACTTGTTTGAGTTTCCTAGCACCAAAATACTACCCACACTATGTCTACGGAGCCTCTAATAGACACAAAAGAGTACTATGTTAGTGCCCGCAACAAGGCCCCGGATATACCTCAAAACACAATACACAAGGAACAAAAGATACATAACCCCGAAATAAAGTGGGGCTCACCAACTCTGCTGGGAAGAGGGTGTACCGCTATCACTGATCAATGCCACATGTTGTGGAACCACCTGCATCCATTAAAGATGCAGCGCCCACGGTAAAAGGGATGTTAGTACATATAGAATACTACTAGTATGTATGGCTAAACACCCTCTGAATAGATTGAGTAATAATACATGAAGGAACAATCATAAAATCAATGGAAGCCACAAACAATACAAAAATATGAAGTTAAGAACAGTATAAGTTTTCAAGAAAGTTTCCATATTTTTGGTTGGAAGATCTTTAGTGCCGATATACAATCGTATTTTTAGCACGGAGTCCGATCTTGGCCCGATTGGCTAAGTCATCTCATTAGAGACATCCAATCACAACACTAACATGTGCACGACACGGCGTCCGATCTCAGTCCGATCGGCTAAGCCGTCACACCACAATGTCGTGTGGGTCCACATCACATTTTGATAGCAATCATATCATCCCAAATAAGGGGAATAATCTCATCACATCAACCTCTTCCCAAATTAGGGGAATAATCTCATCACTTCAGTATCGGGATTCACCCATCAATCACTCCTACACTGGAAGATGTAGTTTCGGAGTTAGGTTATCTCAACCTACCCTTCCTCAGTGACTAAACGATACTCCCAAAACATTTATTAAATAAAGGATTTTCAGCTCATTTCATAATCTTTTACACATCACTTAATTTCATTGGCACTAGTGGCCCCAAATGTAATATCACTCTTGGCACGTTGGCCGTATTTCATAATTCATTCTCGCCTCTTTCATTTTCAAACATCATCGTGTATTTTAAACAACAAGGAATTTCTATTCAGGACATCAAGTACACTTGTGAGCAAATAAGAGTCTTAAATACATTGATAGCTCTTCCACAACTTAGCATAATAGCTTTCATTTGAACCACGACTTGAAGTTATAACATTTAGATATGCAACCCATACATTTAACACATTCTTAAATAGTAATACAACATAACAAGAACATTTGAAACACATATTGAACATTTATCTTTTGTCAAAAAGATTATTCAGAACAATAAATTTATGATGAACAACTCGGGACTTGCAAGGACATCGTGGGATTCAATTCTAAGAGAAGAGTTTAGGCAACATGCCTTGCTTGAGCTTCCTTAAATTACTACAATATTCCGGAAATCTTAGCAACTTCAATCTATTTAAAAACATAACCAAATTGAACCATAATTAGGAAGAAGTTCATGGTCCAGTTCATTTGAGCATTTCATCAAACACACTGTGTGCAATTTAGCTACAAGGTTCTTCTACAAGATTTCCACCATCCCACAACCCAATATTTACCCATTTGAGCTCAACAACCTTCCCACCAACATTGATAGTATTTACATGTATAGATAATACTCTCACACCCAAAAATCATATTCCCAATCACCCATCTTTTACCCAAGCTCGAAATTGAAGACTAGAGTTAGAACATTGCCTCTTGGGTGAAGATCTTGTGATATTTCCTTGTTGGATTTCAAAGATTAGACAAGATCTTGATGAATAACACACTTGGTTTTCCTCCTCTATCTCTAGAACACTCTCCCTTCTTTTTAAAATGTCAGATAATCCCTCAAAAATAACCCCTGGGGCTAAATAAAACAAGAAGTCGGGTTATAAAATTAGAAAAACGGTACACCGATGCAATCTACGGTCGCATAATGCATATGTGGTCCCCGACAGCATAACGGCCCTCCGAAACTGTGCGTTTCTAAGTGGGTATGCGGCCGACATATCGATTCTGCGGTCGCATAATGGCTGTAGAACCTCCACAAAATTTGGCGAATTTTCCCTTTCATTCTGCGGTCAATGTGCGGCCGACAGACTAGTTCTGCGGTCGTATAGTGGACCACAGAACTGCCAAGTTTTACAATACATTCGGCTTCAGTCTGTGGAAGATGTGCAGCTCGTAGATTAGTTCTACGGTCGCGTAGTGGACCGTAGGACTGCCAAGTTTTACAATACATTCGGCTTTAGTTTGCCGCCAATGTGCATCCTGTAGATTGGTTTTCCGATCGCATATTGGACCGCTTAACTGCCAAGTTCCGTAAAAAATTTCCCTCAACTCCCGACGCGCTGTACAACCAAAAAATTTTTACCTTGGCACTACAGAACCTCGGGTTTTAGGTGAAATCTTATGGGCCTGACAGCTATGATGGGTTGTGAGACTACTTGGTTATACTATGTTGGGGTCCTATTTAGGCCTTGTGTTGATATTTGAGTAAGATGGTTTTTGAGATGTTTATTTGCGTATTGCACCTTAGTTGTGCTTGGCCTTTTCTGTAGCGCATTACGCTATCCATCTTCTCTCGGTTATGTTTAGGCACTACACGTGCTTGTTGTCGTTACATATATGTTTAGTGAGTATGAGCATTATGGCTCGTGGGTATTCCTATATGAATTGATATATGTCGATTGGATTGCACTGCAACGGTACTATGTATGGATCGGGTTGCACGTCGCAACAAGGTTTATTTGGATATGATTCCTTGTGCTTCTTTAGTGTGTTTTGTTTCTCCCTTGTAGGGTGGATTCATAGCATTATGCTCTTAATATAGTATCTGTTAAACTTGTTAAGTAGTTCCCATTTGGTTTTTCTCCATTACTGATCATATTCGAGCGGTTGCTTGTTGGAGCACGGATTGCGTCATATGAGATTCTTGATGGTATTTGATGCGTCATGTCGATCGAGCAACTTGTACTGGGTGAGGCATGGTTGTTGGACCTGTAATTAGTATGATCGGATTATATAATATATGATTGAAAGAAGAATATCACTAATCAACTCAGAATTTTGCAATGATTCTTTTTTAGCAAGAGAACTCCATGACTTATTAATCTAAAGGGTGGTTATGAGTTTCTACACGTTTTTTCATCATTGCAGTATTGCCAGGGTTGGAATAAGGTTTCATTTGTCACGAGGTATATTACTGGTACTAGATTATGTAATGAGCAGTTATTTGGTCGGAAGATATTGCTTTGGGCATATGAGTTATGCAGTACATCGTGTGGTTACATATTAGGAGAATAATTATGTTTTGATACAGCTTGTTGAGATTGATACAGTATGTGTCTTATTATAAGAATCGGATCTTAAGGGAGCTATAAGTTAGAATTTGGTTCTAAGGATTTCTAGCTAAGGTTGAAGGAAGAATTTTTAGTTAGGATCGTATTGATGGGATCATGTGGACTGAGGTTATGTGAGATCACCCATGGAATATATGTATGATGAGTTATTCAGTGATTTTCACAACTTTGAAATGATTCTTGGCACACTCGAGGACGAATGCATGTTTAACTAGGGGAGAATGTAATGACCGGACCAGTCGGTTTGAGCTTTAGCATTTGTTCGGATGTTTTAGACATTGAGAAGCATCATATGGTGCATTATGACTCACGTGTATAAGTGGTTTTGATTTTTGAAAGGTTTGGAGTTGATTTAGAAGAGTAATTCTCCATTTAGAAGCTTTAAGTTGGAAGAGTTGATCAAGGTTTGACTTTTGAATAAATGACCTTGGAATCGGGATTTGATGGTTTCAATAGTTTCGTGTGGTAATTTTGGACTTGGGAATATCAAATTTGAATTTGGATGTTCCGAGAAGATTTTGGCTCTATTTATCGAAAGTTGGCAATTTAAGAGTTCACAAGTTTGACCGGGTGTTGACTTTGATGGTATCGAGTTTGGAATAATGTTCTGAAATTTGGAATAGGTTCATTTTTTCATCGGAATTTGTGTGCAAAGTTTGGTTGGAATCCGGATTAGTTAGGCATGAATTGGATGTTTTGTTGCAAGTTGGAAGTTCTTGAATTTGAGATAATGATTTTGATCTTCGATTATTGGCTTTGATGTTATTTGTGGTGTTTCGAGTCTTTGGATAAGTGTGGATAATGTATTTTCACTTGTTGGCATGATTGCAAGGGGTGGGTCTCGTGGGGCTCACATGTGATTCGGGATGGTTTCTAATGATTTTGGTTGCATTGCTGATTTCTGGTGTTGTTCTGATAAGCATCGCGATTGCTGTAGGAGCCTCGTGATCGCAAAGTGTGTTTCCGGGTCCTTGGTGGTTTGTGCACCATGTTTGCGTAAGGAGAAGCATGTTCGGGTCAAAAGAAGCATATTCCCGGAGTGTTTTGAGAAATATTCATCGCGTTTGCGCATCAGGCATTGCATTCGTGATGTGTTGGGGGTCAGCAATCAATAGAGGTCGCGTTTACGAATGGTCCTCCGCGTTCACGTAGCTTGGAGCCAATGGGTCACCACGTTCGCATGGCTCTTTCCACGTTCGTGTAGAAGGAAGTGAGGGGCAGTGTGGATTGGTTGATCGTGATCGCGATGGCTTTGCCGTGATTGCGTTGAATACTGCTGGGCAGACTATTTAAGTTGCTATATTCGAGACTTTGCCCATTATTTTATATTCTGAGCCCTAGATTTCGAGATGAGGAGAATTTGAAGAGTAATTTCACTAAAATATTGGAGATAAGTAATTTTTCACTTGAATATTGCTTTATATCTTCATTACCCAGAGATTTCTACACCTAAAACTTTGAATTTTGCAAGAAGATTTGGAATTTTTTTTCTACATCATAAGAGAGTGTATTTTGAGTATTTGAGTACCAATTAGGACTCGATTTGGAAACTAGTTATATATTTAAACTCGGCAGGTTATGGATAATTGGATTTTTGTATTGATTTCAGATTTCGGGTACGTGAACGCGGGTTGACTGTTGTTGACTTTTGGGAATTTCTTCAAAGATCAAACCTCTATGGATTGGGATTGCTTCATGGCATTGTTGACTTCATTAGATATTGTTTTGCTTGGATTTGCATAATTGGACAACTAGATCGAGGTTTCAATGCGATGAGGTTGAAGTCTAGCTCGGATGAGGCAAGTATCTTGCCTTAGCTTGGTTTGAGGGTAATATCCCTATTGGCTATGATATTTGTTATATGTTGGGGGTGACGTATATGCGAGGTGATGAGCGTAAATGCGTACACCGTGGTTATTCATGATTCGGGTAGTTCTTAGGCCATTGTATGCCCCATTTTGCTCTTATGCTTCTTTGATATCGTATTTTCTCCACTTGTATGACTACATAGGATATTATTCATGCTAAAACTCATGTATAGGCTATGCGTTTATCTGTTTGAGACATGACAGGGCAATATTTGTAATGTGGAGCTATTTGCCTTAATTTTAGTCTTATTTTAGTGTCATGATATTATATCTGCATATTATATCTCTTTCTCTATTGACTTTTTATATGTTATCTCACACGTTGTTGGTGTCCTTACTTATGTGACACGGGTTTGAGCTGAGTTGTAGAACATTGGTATATTCCACATAGTATTTTGATTTTGGTACTGTGAGATGTGAGTATACTGAGAATTGAGCGAATTGATGACTAATCTTGGGTCATAGAGCCATGTTCATATTGATAGTGAGGTGACGCGTCTTCCAGGTCCCACATTGGGCTAAGTGATATTGATAGTGAGCTAATGCGTCCGCCAGGCCATATTGGGCTGAGTTATGATGATCGTTGACTTTGATCTGTTCAACGCTTGGGCTAGGCTCCACCCCTCTGGAGTCAGGTGATAACCCATGCTAATTTGGGCCCTGTGAGTGCAGGCACACGTTCAGTGTGGGTGAGGGACTTATGTTAGGCACATGTACAATGCTAAGAGTGTTTATATGGATCCACGGGTAACTTGCCAGGCACTGTTAGAGTGTTGAGACTATGATTGAGGGGCACTCTGTGCCAGGCACTTTTACTGTGCTGAGATTTTGTATACTTGATATTTTAATTGTGATATTTGTTGATTTGCATGTATAACTGACATGCAGGCATAGAGTTATAATTTTCCTCAAGCTAACTAGTATTCGAGTGCTCCACTTGATGTTTAGAGCTTGATATTACATTTTTATCTTTTTCAATACCTATCTAAGTGATTTCAGTGAAAGTTGATTCCTTGACTGTTATATCTGAAAAGAGTGCTTATTTCTCCTCTTATTGTGTTAAGCTGAGCTTATTGTTATTTGAGCTACTTTTCTCTGTATGCGATTATTCTGCTGCTATTGTTGTTATTGGCTGTGGAAAGTGAGAATCGGACATTGCCAAGCCTGTCACTGCTTTTAGCTCGAGGTTAGGCTTGCTACTTATTTAGTACATGGATCGGTTGTCCTCATACTACACTCTGCACTTCGTGTGCAGATTCAGGTATTGCTGATAGTGGCGGTTGCCAGTAAGTTGTATCCAGATTTATTTGTGGCTTTCAAAGTTGCATTGTTGTTTTGTTTGCGGGCCTTGAAGTCATCCCTTTTATCTCATGTTCTTACTTTTTAGTGTTCCAGACAGTATTGAACTTTGTTCAGACATAGTATTTAGTATTCTATAGAGCTCAAGCGCTCGGTGACACCAGGTTTTGGGGTGGATTTTAGTTGTAATGAATTTTAAACTTCACTTATTTGTACCGTTCCGCTACGTGAGATTATTTCTTATTTTTGTTAAAGTTATTTTCGCATATTTATTGTAGGCTTTCCTAAAGCATTGTTAGGCACCATCACGGCTGTTGATACCCAATTTTTCCCTGTAATATTTTTGATATGCATATATACCTTTAAAAACTACGCATTAGCATCAATTGGCATTTTTCCATAATTTTTACATTTTAAAATTAATTTATCTCAGTATTTTATTCATATAAACAATTACAAAATTGCATCACAAATATTTTAAAACATTTCTTGATTTAATATTACTATTTGTGGTCCTATTAAGTCCAAATTATTTCATAAATGGCCAGATTTACATCTTTTGGCTACAATTGCAATAATTTTGCAACTATAGCCCATGCATACATCACTACATTATTTTACCAAAAATTAGCCCGGTATATTTTTTAAAATATTTAGTAACTATTTTAAAGTATCCGCGTGCATGAAAATTATTTTTTCGCATTATTTTAAAGTATCCCCGTGCATGAAAATTTCAAAGAGGTGTGATTGAGCCTCTGTTTGTTTACATGCTTCCCCCCTAAAACGTGCAATGTGTGCTTTTGTATGTCGCCTTAGATTTTTGACCTTTTGAAACCTCAAATAAGCCCAAAGCCCTCTCCTTTTAGGATTAGTAGTCCTAAGTGCCTCCGGGACTGATAGGATTGGGACGGGTAGTAGCATGGAATAAGTAATCGAGACCATTCTGCGCTTTAATACCTTGATGGGGTGGGAAGGGTAGATATGGATATGATGACCACGCGATAATGTCACGTGTAGCCCCTCATTGAGGAGTGATTACCGGACATTGTATGGGGTGATCCATATTTTTAATAAACCTAGGACCCCCTCCCTCTATTTCCTTACTTCTTTTAGCAATTTCAACTCTTCCTTTTAAAAAATCGGCTTTTCTAATTGTTCTTTCCAAACCTTGTTTATTTGTAAATCATTATGTGAAAATCCCCTTTTATTTGAAGCTTTATTTGTCTACATGTTATTTGCACCTAAATTCACAATAACTGTCTGGCCGTGAACCACACTAGTGGATTCTGAGGGGTGCCTAACACCTTCCCCTTAGAATAATTTCAAGCCCTTACCCTATCTCTGGTTATCCAAATCAAACTCTTTTGGTGTCCTAATGCACCCTGATCATTAGGTGGCGACTCTTCATGCAAAACCCAGTTCCCAAAAGGATCGAGTTGTCTCTCCAAATGTCATAAACCCGATTTCGAGAGAAAAAGGGGGCGCGACAGTATGGCGACTCTGCTGGGAATTTTTAGGCTTTTACCATTTCAGATATTATCGTGAATTTATGCTTCTTTACGCGCAATTATTTGTTTATTTCTTTTGAGCATTCAATTTCCTTTTTCGATTGCAAAACTGACTTATCTTTTTGTTTCTTTCCTTTACTACTTTCCTTCATTGCCGCTTTAAATTATGAAATTGATGTATTTACCGCTTTCTTAAACGTGCAAATACATGAAAACATGCCTTTAATTATTGCATAATCATGCTCAACATCATATTCCACTCGTGCCAAACAAATCCTATAGCAACGCTTATAATGAGTAGTTGCGCTCTTCCGATATTATCACCCCCTAAATCCGAAAAAGGCATATTTGCGGTAAAACCAGTCGATCAACGGTGTAGTTGACGGTTCCGTGCCTTTCCCCCTTGAGTTGTCCGCTCAAAGGTACTAGTCTAAAACCCCATAGAAACCTTACTCTGTTTAACTGTGCATGTATCTTGGTCAAACCTAGCCGAGTCAGTTATGTTGTCCGCATAATGACTCTTAATGATAGCCTTGTCCAAAGTCCACTGGGTTTCCCTAAAACCCAAACGGACATCATCACGTTCTGTGCATTTATTTGGAGAACTAGATACTTCATGCTAATTGTTGATATTAAATAGTCGAGTCTGGTGGGGGTAGGGTCTAACCCTTTTGTTTTGCAGAAAATGAGGCAGGAGATCCCCAGTTTCGGTATGATTAGCACACCCCCATTGTTGCTAGACTGGTGGTGGAGTCTTCCATCAAATGACCAAATCAATGAGTGGAAAGTGAGAGCGCCAAAGCCAGCAAAAAGTTGGAATATCTGGAATACAGTCTGCTGGAATTGGAAGGAAAAGTGAGGAAGAGAGTCACCAACTGCCAGAACTCTGAGGGAAACGAAGTAGAACACCTGGAAAAGGCATTTTTTACGGGTGAACCTACGCGAGCTGGAGGATTTGATCAACGAGAGCATTCAACCTGGGGAAGGTCCTTCTGGGACCAAATAGATAGGAGTTTTTCTTCTTTTTATGAAATATAATAAGGCCAATGGCCACTAGCGACTTTTATTTCCTGTTATTTAGTGTCGATATGGGATTCGTCTACTTTTATCAATAAAATAAGGCATTTAGCATTCCAAGTTCTCCAAATCAACTTGTCGCTAGGCCTACCTCGGGCACAAAGAGGTCCCCAAATTAGGACACACTTTACATTCCGCACTATGTGTTTAAAATATTGCAACATTTTTCATGATCCTTACTAACTTGTTACCTTTTTTGTTTTTACTTTTTGTTTATTATTCCCCTCCCCAAAGGTTAGTTCGTGAACTCTGGCAACATCATCCTATTTCACGAGATCCAGGGGCCCTCCACCCACTCCTCCTCTTAGTCCTGTCAAAAACAAGAACAAAGGGAAGATGGAAGATTCGAACAACGCCAGAAAGGAAAACTCAACTGAACGGGTAGAGATCACTCATGGTCATGGTACTCTGGTTCCCAAGGAAAATGCATCCCAACTGGAACAAAAGCTGCTGAAATTTCAGGAAGAACTCGATCAAGTCCGGAATCTGGCGAATCTGTCATTTTCCCTCACTACTCCAGATATCAACTTCCCAAATTCTCAGAACCCTACACCTCCACAGAACATCCCGAAGCAACAAAACCATCCCGCTCCTCACCACCACTGCAACACCTGCCATACTACCAATACCCCGCTGCTCATCCCAGAACCACAAAACTCCACAAATGACCACTGCCACACCCACCATAACACCCCCATCTACGTGGAGACTGTGCCACACTCCACCCCGCCCATCTTAAATACACCCGAGTCTGATGATAAAGATTTTCTTATCAAGAACCTGGCTGAAGAACTCAAGAAATTGACTAGCAAAATTCAGGGCGTTGAAGGGAGTAAGGGAATTGAAGGGTTGAACTACGAAGATCTTTGCATACAGCCCGATGTCGAACTGCCCGAGGGGTACAAACCTCCTAAGTTCGAGATGTTTGATGGTATAGGAGATCCAAGGGTCCATTTGAGAACGTACTGTGACAAGCTGGTTGGAGTAGGAAAGGATGAGAAAATCCGCATGAAGCTTTTCATGAGGAGCTTGAAAGGAGATGCTTTGTCCTGGTACATCAGCCAGGATCCTAAGAAATGGTCAAGTTGGGCCGGTATGGCCTTTGATTTCATGGACAGGTTCAGATTTAACACGAAAAATGCGCCAGATGTGTTCTACATTCAAAATCTGAAGAAGAAACCTACAGAAACATTTCGGGAGTATGCTACTCGCTGGAGGTCAGAAGCTGCTAAAGTCAGACCTGCCTTGGAGGAGGAACAAATGAACAAATTCTTTGTCCGGGCACAAGACCCGTAATACTATGAGCAACTAATGATGATTGAAAGACACAAATTTTCTAACATCATCAAGCTGGGGGAACGAATCAAAGAAGGCATTAAGAGCGGTATGGTCACAAACTTCGAGGCCTTGCAAGCTACAAACAAGGCCTTGCAGTCCGGTGGTGTGTCCAAAAAAAGAAACGTAGGAGCTGTGATGGTTGCACAAAGAACCAAATCTCCTATCAAATACCAAACCTACCCGACACCTCCACTCACATATCAGCCCACTCCGAATTACCAAGCACCCTCACCCACTTATCAATCACCTCAACCACCCACATATCAGCCTACTTCACCCAAATATTCCCAACCCGCACATGTTTACCAAGCCTACAATACTCACCAGCCCACTATCAATCCCCGCCTGCACGCCAAAACTTCCCTAGACCTCGACCAAATTTTGACCGAAGACCTCCAAAACAGTATACGGCTATTGCTGAACCTATCGACCAGTTGTATGAAAGACTTAAAGCTGCTGGTTATGTCACCCCTATCCCTGCTGTAACCCCTGAGAACCCTTCTCAGTGGGTTAATCCAAATAAATCCTGTGCATACCATTCCGGCATGAAAGGACACACCATTGACGAATGTCGTTCTCTGAAAGATAAAATCCAGATTCTAATTGATAACAAGATTATTGTGGAAAAGGAGCCTGCTCCAAATGTCCGCAATAACCCTCTGCCTGACCACAAGGGAGGAGGCGTTCACATGATTGAAATAGAGGATGATTGGGATCCCAAAGGATCGATCGGTTTGATCACAGAAGGTGACGACCCAAAGCAACCAATAGTCACCCTTAATCCGATCATAGTCCAGATTCAGCCCTCTGGGGATGCCGAGGTAAATATGTCCATACCGCTGGAGTTTGAAGAGCCACCATCTGCAAAGACGCCAGCGCCAATTGAGGTCGAATTCGTGTCTCCAGCAAAGGCACCTACACCATTCGAAGTTGCAGTTTTACCGCCCAAGGTGCAGGCGCCGTTCGGAGTAAAGATAGCCACGCCAATTCCAGTGGCAATGTCAGCCATAACACCGTTCCATACAAAGGCTATACCATGGGACTACACAGCCGAGGCAAGAAGGAAAGGCAAGGTTATGTTCGGAGAAGCTATTGCAGCACAGGGTATGACGAGAACTGGTAGAGTTTATACCCCGGAACATCTGGCTGAGTCAAGCAAGCAGGCTTCTAGCCGGCCAACCATCACTGAGACCAGGCCGGATGATCTCAGGAGAAAGATACAGGCCAAGGAATACTCGGTCATTGATCAGCTGAACAAAACACCAGCGTAAATTTCTATCCTTGCTTTGCTACAAAATTCCGATACACACAAGAACTCCTTGTTAAGGGTGTTGAGTGAAGCATATGTGCCAAGCAACATCACCGGCGGAGAGATGGCTAATATGGTAGGACAGGTATTGGAAAGTCACAAGATCACTTTTCATGAAGATGAACTGCCACCAAAAGGGTTGGGTCATAACAAGGCATTGCACATCACCGTACAATGCGAAGATTATTTTGTCACCAGAGTCCTGATTGATGGGGGATCCAGCCTCAACATTTGTCCGTTGGTAACACTCACGACGTTGGGTAAGGGTCTGCATGAGATCAAGGACGGGGCCATCAACGTATAAGCTTTCGACGGCTCCCAAAGGTCCACCATTGAGGAAATTAGTCCTTGTTTACAAATGGGGCCTACTTGGTTAGATGTGGATTTTCAAGTGATAGACGTGTCGGCATCTTATAATATGCTGTTAGGATGACCCTACATTCATTCTGTTGGGGCCGTAGCGTCAACACTATATCAGGCAGTGATGTTTGAGGGGAATCACCAGGAGGTGATCATTCACGGCGACGGTAGCAACCCCATACACAGTCACTAGACCATCCCAACAATCGGAGGCAGAAGAAAGATAGGTGGGGAGACCTATCACCACATCGAGCGAGTCAACGCCGTTGACAAGGACAAATGGTGGGACAACAAAATCGAGAGCATATTGAATTGGAGCGGGTACGAACCGGGTAAAGGGCTTGGCAAGAACCTCCAAGGAATCGCTAAGCCCATAAAGCTCAAGAAGCATGGCACCACTTTCGGTCTGGGATATGAGTACACCTGGGAGGAATTCAACAACTGGTCGCCACCATGGCGCGGTCCTTACTATCCGCTGGAGCAGCCAATACCACACTTGGAACAGACTTTCCAACCGGCCGATGTTATCTATGGGTCAGAAGAAGAGGAAGCACTGGCAGCAGTGAAGAATTTGTTCCTGGAAGATGATGATATGGATTGTTGCGTCGTTCTCGAGGAGGAGGGGGAGGAAGGCCCTTCCATACAAGCTGTGAGTGGAGGAGCATGCCTCAATAACTGGACCATCAGAACCACCAGAGCCCGGCGAGCCTCGGGGTAGCAAGGCTGAACAAGCATCATGCACTATCTTTTAACTTTACTAGTTTTTCTTTCGCATTTTAAATTTCCGCAATAAGATCTTCAATGTTCAAAACAGTTATGGAATTTATCAAAGCATTTCAATTTTTTCTTATAAATCAACACTCTTATTATTTTCTCTCATTACTCTACTTATACAACATTACTATTACTTATCATGATGAACCGATGACTGTGACATGCAATGAGACAACGCAACAAACGAATATAGATTCAAAGGAAGATGACATACCAGAGGAGATTGTTAAGGAAGTTGAGAATTTTGAGAACAGACTGAAGTCCAACCTGGACGAGACAGAAATTGTTAACCTGGGGGATGAAGAAAATGTCAAGGAAACGCGAATCAGTGTTCACTTATCGTCATCAGAAAAGAAGGAATACACAGAGTTTCTAAGAGAATATGAGGACATATTCGCCTGGTCATATGACGACATGACGGGCCTGAGCACGTCTATTGTGGCTCACAAACTACCAACTGATCCAACATGTCCGCCGGTAAAGCAAAAGCTCTGAAAGTTCAAACCTGATATGAGTCTGAAATCAAGGAAGAAGTCACTAAGCAGGTCAAAGCTAAATTTCTCGGGGTCGTTGAGTATCCAACATGGTTAGCTAACATTGTGCCAGTACCAAAGAAGGACGGGAAGGTTAGAGTCTGTGTCGACTACCGGGATCTCAACCGGGCCAGTCCGAAAGACGACTTCCCTTTGCCAAACATACACATCCTGATCGACAATTGCGCCAAGCATGAGTTGCAATCATTTGTGGATTGTTTCGCCGGTTACCACCAGATTTGGATGGATGAAGAAGATGCTGAGAAAACGGCTTTCATTACGCCGTGGGGAATGTACTGCTACAAGATGATGCCGTTTGGTTTAAAGAATGCAGGGGCCACCTACATGAGGGCTATGACCACCATTTTTCATGATATGATACACAAGGAGATCGAGGTGTACGTAGATGATGTTATCATCAAGTCCAAGAAGGCCACCGATCACATGGAAGATTTGAGAAAGTTTTTCAATAGGTTGCGAAGGTACAACTTGAAACTGAATCCCGCGAAGTGCGCATTTGGGGTACCCGCTGGAAAATTGCTGGGGTTTATTGTGAGTCGCCGAGGAATAGAACTGGATCCATCAAAGGTCAAAGCCATTCAAGAATTACCACCGCCAAAGAACAAGAAGGACGTGATGAGTTTCTTAGGGAGACTTAACTACATCAGCCGGTTCATAGCACAATCTACGGTCATCGGTGAGCCGATCTTCAAGATGTTAAAGAAGGATGCCGCTACCAAGTGGACCGATGACTGCCAGAAAGCTTTCGACAGAATCAAGGAGTACCTGTCAACACCACCAGTTTTGGTCCCGCCCGAGCCGGGTAGACCTTTACTACTCTACATTGCAGTATTAGATGGTGCCTTCGGTTGCGTCCTGGGGCAGCATGATGAAACGGGGAGGAAAGAGCAGGCCATTTAATATCTCAGCAAGAAGTTCACTCTGTACGAGGCCCGATACTCTCTGTTAGAGTGTACCTGTTGCTCTCTGACTTGGGTGGCCCAGAAGTTGAGGCACTACTTCTGTGCCTACACCAATATATATCAAGGATGGACCCATTGAAATACATCTTCCAGAAGCCCATGCCCACTAGCAAGCTAGCCAAGTGGCAAATCCTGTTGAGTGAATTTGACATTGTCTACGTGACTCAGAAAGCAATCAAGGGACAGGCACTAGCAGATCACCTTGCTGAAAACCCCGTAGATGGAGAATATGAACCTTTGAAAACATATTTTCCCGATGAAGAGGTATCGTTCGTAGGAGAAGACATTGCAGAATCCTATGACGGCTGGAGAATGTTTTCGACTGAGCAGCAAATTTCAAAGGAGTTGGCATAGGAGCAGTCCTAGTATCAGAAACCGGTCAGCATTATCCGGTGTCTGCCAAACTCAGGTTCCCCTGCACCAACAATATGGCCGAGTACGAAGCCTGCATCCTAGGGCTCAAGATGGCCATTGACATGAACGTACAAGAGTTGCTAGTAATTGGAGATTCAGACTTACTCATACATCAGGTCCGAGAAGAATGGGCAACCAAGAACTCTAAGATACTCCCGTATCTGCATCACGTACAGGAATTGAGAAAGAGGTTCACAAAGACAGAATTCCGACATGTTCCCAGAATCCAGAATGAATTCGCCGATGCATTGGCTACCTTGTCGTCCATGATACAGCATCCAGACAAAAACTTCATTGATCCCATTCCAGTAAAAATCCATGATCAGCCAGCTTACTGTGCCCATGTTGAGGAAGAAGCAGACGGAAAACCTTGGTTTCAGGATATCAAGGAATATTTGACAAAAGGAGAATACCCAGAACTTGCGAATCCTATTCAGAAGCGCACACTTCGGAGGTTATCCAACAACTTCTTCCATAGTGGAGGAATCCTGTATAGGAGGACTCCTAATTTGGGTCTACTCAGGTGTGTCAACGCAAAGGAAGCATCCAAACTGCTAGAAGAAATTCACGCTGGGACCTGTGGTCCATATATGAACGGCATTGTCTTAGCCAAAAAGATACTCCGGGCTGGTTACTTTTGGATGACTATGGAAACAGACTGCATCCAGTATGTCCGGAAATGCCACCGCTGTCAGATACATGCAGACATGATAAAGGTGCCTCCCAATGAGCTTAATGCAACAAGCTCACCATGGCCTTTCACCGCCTGGGGAATGGATGTCATTGGACCAATTGAGCCTGCCGCTTCCAACGGACACAGATTTATCCTGGTAGCAATCGATTATTTCACCAAATGGGTCGAAGCAGCATCTTACAGAGCAGTAACTAAGAAAGTCGTGGCAGACTTTGTCCGCGACCGCATCGTTTGTCGATTCGGGATTCCAGAATCTATCATCACTGATAATGGCTCCAACCTCAACAGTGACTTGATGAAAGCCATGTGTGAAACCTTCAGGATCAAACACAAGAATTCCACAACCTACAGGCCTCAAATGAATGGAGTTGTAGAAGCCGCCAACAAGAACATTAAGAAGATACTAAGGAAAATGGTAGAGAAGCATAAGCAGTGGCACAAAAAGTTATCATTTGCTCTATTGGGGTATCGCACCACAGTCCGCACATCAACTGGGGCAACCCCCTACATGCTGGTTTATGGTACAGAAGCCGTCATTCCCGCCGAAGTAGAAATTCCTTCTTTAAGAATCATACAAGAAGCTGAAATCGACGATGCAGAGTGGGTGAAGATTCGTTACGAGCAGCTGGATCTCATAGATGGGAAAAGAATAAATGCAGTTTGCCATGGTCAATCAGAACAGGATGTCCAAAGCCTTCAACAAAAGAGTCAAGCCGAGACAGTTCACACCAGGGCAGCTGGTAATAAAGAAAGTCTTTTCGCATCAAGATGAAGCCAAAGGGAAATTTTCCCCCAACTGGCAAGGTCCATACATAGTTCACCGGGTTCTGACTGGAGGAGCCCTCATACTTACTGAAATGGACGGAAAAGTCTGGCCGAAACCGATTAATTCAGATGCAGTCAAGCACTATTTGTGTAATCTTTATATGATGTAATTTGAACTACGTCTGACCCAATTCCCGTTTAAGAGGGGATACATAGGCAGCCTTATGGGTTCGGTCACAATTCAATAAAATTTTCATTCCCCCGCAATTGGAAACTGGGGCAGAACCCTAAAAATTCCGAAGTAATTTCAGCCAGTCATCGCCAGTAGCCGTCAGAAGCATCAACTCATTAAACTGGGCAGAATTTTGAGGAGGACCCTCAAAATTCCGTAGCAAGAGAAGTTGCAATGTCTTGAGCCACGTCACAGTCGTCGGTTCATCTAAAAGCTGTTCTTAAATAAATACTCATGTCTTATTTTTACAAATTCATGCATGTTTATCATCGAAATCGCTTTGTTCAACGATGTACCCCCAAATGATACATACTGTATCACCAGATCAAAGACGAACAGGTCAAGCAAGGCCAGCAGGGATACGAACTAACCTCCCCTCTACAAAACTCACAATTTTTCTTTGGATGCAGACACTTGGATTACGAAAGCATCTGACATACTATACACTCGCGAGACAAACGTTGTTCAGGAATACAACTCTCAGAATTGTTGCATTTACCAGCATTTGCTATCCACGCACATCGGTGATATGCCCTATATCACAATATCCCCAGCAGTCACAATATCGCAACCTGCTATCAGCTAAGAAAACTCTATTACTATTTGCCATTTTATTTATTTCTGCATTGCATAAGGCTACCATTCTGCCTTCCGAGACTAAACACTGTCTCCATCTGCATTTTCTGCATTGCATAAGGCTACCATTCTGCCTTTCGAGACTAAGCACTGTCTCCATCTGCATTTTCGGCATTGCATAAGGCTACCATTCTGCTTTCCGAGACTAAGCACTATCTCCATCTGCATTGTCTGCATTGCATAAGGCTACCATTC
>NW_017670272.1:1226770-1268244 GCF_001879085.1 Nicotiana attenuata
AGAGTTGTTCTAAAAGCCAACCAATCGCTGAATAACCTTACCATGCATATTACCGGGGGTGATCCCACGTCACCCTATCTCATATAGGTCCGATAACACCTTTTAACTGAAATTACACAATCCAGTCTAGCCCATAAATCATAGAACCACATTTTCACTTCCGAACCCATCAATACGATTTAAACCTCACACCCATACTCTGAATAGGCCCGAACCAGCTGTAATAACCCCTGCCCGCAACCTCAAGTGCAATTATCTGATATACCACGTAACTCAAACATATGTAGTGATAACTTCCATTCAGAGCAGCTGCACGCAACACCCGAATACCGGTAGAAAACCTCTTATCAACTAAAGTCTCATTCCAACACTTCCATATACTGCCAATGATAGATGAAACACGCAATAAACTATAACCATTTCTCAGATCAGCCATCCATAAGGTTACTTCTCCTTTGGCAAGGACCATAGCAAATTTATGAACCGAACCTCGATATTTATCCATCAAACATGCTGAAATCGAATCCGTTTGTATTCATTACAGACCCCAACGACCTCATCTAATCCAACACAATTACTCTGGTGACGTGACACACCAAGACAGGCTAAAGCCATAACTTGCGCAGTCCGCGCACCAATAAGCAACAATCCGAACATGCTCACACCATGAAACTAACTCAAACGAAAGAGCTGTACCTCAAGCTCACCAGTATCATCACAACACACGGCTGAGAACCCGTCTCACATCATAAAAATAGAACACACGAATCTAACCCACAAGGTCATATCTCCACATAGCTTCGCTGCAATGCGCGACCCTAACCAAACACTGCTCCACATGGGACACCTCAAGTCACTATGCTCGAAATTGACAACCACGCACAATTTGACGTCTGGAACCAAAGCAAATCATTACACCCACGGTGAAACAACTAACATATACCATGTAAACCCGATAGGACATAACCGATACGCCATCCACCGAGCCACACCCAATTACTCTTCCTGCTCGACTTCCACTAAGAACCCCAATAGAACCGCACCATATGTGCCCATAACCAACAAATCATAACGTCTTGCAACACAGAAAGGCAACTCATAGATCTTCCCAGATCACTAATAAGCTCAAATCGGTCGAATCAACCTATCCCTCAACAATACAATTCGGAGCCAACCGAGCCGACTCAAGCTAGAACACGCATCCACATTGGTCTACCAACGAACTCTTTATTAAGGAAATCCTGAAGCTGTTCCTTCCACTACTATAACTCCTGCCGGAGCCATACGATACGGTGCCCAGCACCAAATCAATACCGAAATCCACAACCTCGCCCGGCGACATGCCCGGCCATAAGAAACACATCCGAAAAGTCCCTCAACATCGGAACTGAATCAATATAAGGAGCCTCAGCACTGACACTCATCACAAGAGCCCAAGTCGTCCGCTGGGTCTTCGAAATATAAAACCACTCTACTAGGATATACTCCGACGCATCTCGCCACTCAACCCGTGGAATTTCCGGCATAGCCTGTAGCGCAATAGTCCAGAATAATCCAACACGGAGACAACCAGTCTAACCCCAATATCATATCCAATATTTAACATACCATGCAACGAAAGATCCACTCGGGCCTCCCAAACCCTGATAGTCACTAAACAGTTCCTATACACACAGTCCACAACCACAACATAGCCTGAATATAAGAACTCCCGTCTCAAATCCACACGGCACATGAATCACCATATCCGATCCCAATTCCGCCGTCCGAATACATGCCACACCTCTAATACCCAATCATTTCACGAGAGATACTCAAAATTTCTTCTATGCCACCAAGCAAACTCGAATATCAGCAGTCGATCCAGTCTGAAAGTGCCGCAATACTACCGAAGTGCCATCAACTTAATCACATTGCCTTTTTTCTGAAACATATACCCTTGTCAAATCACTTCCAATTAATAATACCATTTCCTTAATCATCTGAGGCTACCCGCTGCCTAAGAGTTTTATGAACTTCCTTTCAGAACTGAACTGAAACCTCACACACGCAACTCTCAATCCTCCACAACAACCCGCATATACCATACCATCCTAGAATAACATGATGACTTCCTCTCCCTTCCGAGCCACAGACATCTACGTACTCAACTAGTCCAGAACCTTCCATCGGTCCCATCTAGAAAAAAATCACTATACATCCCATGCTCCGCATGCCCATAGGAAATATACATCTCCAAACCACGGTAAAACCCATCAAGAACTCTCCGAGCTCCCTTGCACAAACCAGACCTGTCGGGACTGAATCCTTCTAACTCGATCAAGCTAAGCAAACCATCAAGACCCCAGAGCATCGCCGCAAAATACCCGAAAGAACCCATTACCCCGAACACACACGAGGAATTAATCACATCCTTACCATACCGATTCGGTCTAGCTATCAAGCTACTCCATCTATCTAAATTTCCTTCTTATTCATCTTCAACTCGATATTCTCTTTTGCTGTAGCACCACAATGCCTCAACCCAGGCTTACCAAACGAGACCCCAACATAAAACCACACTGACTAAGACCCATAAGCCGCTGAATACTCTCTCAAATATTCCCAAAAACACCACATTCCAGAATATTTACTCTGAAGAACTTCCTGTGAAGCTAAATCCGTTGCCTTTACTTTCCTTAAATTGATACATAGAATCCCATAATTAACATAGAAATACCACAAGTCTTAACCTCTTTCAATGGAGACTCAGTCTCTAACCACATATACAACTTAAAATACCCAACTGTTACATGTAGAATCTTGGACACATTAGGACCATTCTCGAGAGTCATTTACTCTATTTAAACTGCAATCAGCCTGATCAAACGAACAGAACCACCTGCACCTCATTAGCACTCTGACACCGCAGGACATGACCTCATCCCAATACAAACAAGCATCTTCCTGCTCTATGCATCGAGCATTCTTTACCAACAACAACTTAAGACATCCTCGACCTCAATCTCCATAAGCCATAACTGACTCACCAACACGCCCCAATCTGAAACCAACATAGCACCTAACCGTGCAATCAACTTAATCAATAACAAACTCCCCCACTTGGCTCGAAGCCATAAATCAAAACACACTCAATAACTCATAACGCATATACTCTATCGATGCCACAATACCATAGTGAGATTAAACTCGAATCCTTTTGTAAGCTTGTGGGAACACAAACCATCTAGAATTTTAACTCTTCTGCAAATCTCGCATTCACTCACACAACAGTTAAGCCCACTCTCTAGGCGACCCAATTTAGATTTCAACACATATTCTTCACTTGTAAATGAGATCTTCTAGTAGACAACATAAGGATCACACAACCTTAGAAAACTCCGCAGGAGATAACCCACCTGCTTTGCCTCCAACTAACATTTCTGTATACCTTCCACCGTCACAAGCATTACGCAGTCACTTGATCTTCCTGAATCCGAACTCATACCGCAACATGAAATTTATTTCACCATCAACTGGAAAACATGAAAAGATGATTCACACACCCATAACTCGCCGCTTCCAATTCATAGAATACATCTTGCAGTACTAACATGCTCGTCACATAATCATCCAGCTGTCACTTCCTCTAATAGGGACACTACCGAACATATAAGTTCAAAAACACTTGCTCACACAATCAGCACCTCGGTGCTCGAGCAATAGGCAAAAATCCGGCCTCAAGTCCTCCAGACTGGCCCAACATAAACAGAGATTACATCTCGCCCCTCGATCGGGGAATCACAAGCCATCAATGCACATCTGATACTGAGCGCTCATGCGCGCATACGAACGCGTGGAAGGAATTTCAAGAGTTACTTCTCAAGCTGAATCAAGGACACACGATGAGAATTCAAGAATGTGAAGTTTTCCTAAAGGTTCCGCAGCCTCTCGAGGATAAATACAGACATCTCCGTACCGATCCGTGAGACTCTACTGAACCTGCTCATGACTCGTGAGACCTATGTAACCTAGGCTCTGATACCAACTTGTCACGACCCAAACCCCAATCCGGTCGTGATGGTACCTCTCGTGAAGACAAGGCCAACCAACCAACCCATTTCGCCTTTTCAAAATAATTAAATGTTGATTCACAGTTTTAATATAATTAAATAACCACAGTTTAAATAGAGATTTCTTTATTAAGTGCGGAATTCAACCCAAACACAGCCCAAACCGGGGTATCACAAGTCACGAGAATCTATTAGAGTATAAATACGACTACAAGGCCTGTAATATACAAAATAGGACTGATAAACAAAGGAGAAATGCGATGCTACGAACGCTGGCAGTCACCTCGCTAAACTCCGATAACTTAGCCTTCGATCAGCTCAAAACCCGCTACCGGGGAACAAATACCTGCATCTGCACGCTAATTGCAGGGAGTAAAGTGAGTACTCCAACTTAGTAAGTAATAAAGGTAAATAATAACTGAGCAGTAAGAAATCACGTAAGGCAAATCATCATGCTGTATAGAAGCAGTATAAAACCCCTTGAGAAAAAGCAGTGAAGCTGTGAAATCTTTAGAAAACATCTTAGCTCAGTTCAAACCTCTTTTGAAAATGACATTTTTCAAGAGTTATGCAAATGAATGCAAAACAATTAGTGCAGATTAAGCACAGAAATCCGCCCCTCGGGCACAACACTCACTCAACAGATAATGCCAGGCAATCAGGTAGATACCCCGTGAAGTAACACAGACAACAGATAATGGCAGACAAATGAAACAAAGTAAACACATAGATCAGTATCATATAGTAACCGCTGCGGCGTGCAGCCCGATCCATATATCGCTGCGGCGTGTAGCCCGATCCATATTTTTCGTCGACGGCGCTCACAGGGGGTGTGCACACTCCGAGAGGGGCCCCTTACGGCCCAAGAGCAATATCAGGCCATCTCGTGGCGTACAAATCTCAGGCCCTCGGCCTCATAATCAAATCAGTGTATCACCGCTGCAGCATGCAGCCCGGTCCCAAAATATCCTCACAACACAGGCCCTCGGCCTTACTCAGTCAAAAATCACATAAGCCTCTCGGGCAACAGTAAAACAGTATCTGTCAGCCCAAAACATCATTTAAATATCATTTGAGTATTAAAACAGAGTAAACGTGGCTGAGTTTTGAAAACAGTGGAAATAACATGACTGAGTTCAAGCATAAAGTCAACATAGTGAGGAAACATCAACAACAATCCCCGAAGGGTTCAAATAATTGGCACGGAGCCCAAATATGGCATTCAGCCCAAATAATGATGATAGCAAATTGATTTCAATCAAATACGTGGTAAAATCACTAATCGGGATGGACTAAGTCACAATCCCCAACGGTGCTCTACCCCACGCTCGCTATTCGGCGTGCAAGTCACCTCAACATAGCACTACGATGTGCAATCCGGGGTTTCAAACCCTCATGATATCATTTACAATCATTACTCACCTCGAACCGGCGAAATCTCTAGCTCGCGACGCCTTTGCCCCTCGAATCGGCCTCCACGTGCGTCGGATCTATCCAAAATCAGAACGAATACATCACAATATGCTAAGGGAACAAAGCCCAAGCAAAAACAATCGAAAAATATCAAAAATCCCAAAATTAGCAAAACCCGAGCCCCGGGCCCACTTCACGAAACTCAAAAATTTTCACATCAACGAGTTCCTTATCCTTCCACGAGTTCATACATATCAAAAACACAAGAATCGGAGTCCAACTGACCCCTTAAATACTTAATCTTCGCTCTCTTAAGTTCAAGCCCTAAACCTCCATTTTTAGTCCATAAATTCCTTAATTTTTCAGTCTAAATTCATGAAATATCACCATAGAATTCTGTTTTGAGGTCCAAAACCCTTACCTTATCGAAGCTCCTTGAAATCCCTCTTCAAAATCGACCAAAAATCTCCAAGCCCGAAGTTAAATGAATAAACCCTTCAAAAATCGCGAAGAAGAACCTTTTATACATTCTGCCAGGGGTTTTCGCATCTGCGACCCCTCCACCGCTTCTGCGGTACCGTATTTGCGGTCACAAGTCCGCTTCTACAGAAATTCATTAAAGGCCCAAATCCACATCTGCGGTCCACCAGCCGCATATACGGCTCCGCAGGTGCGGGCACCCCACCGCATCTGCAGTCTCAACCTTTCTCTCCCAAAACCGCTTCTGCGGTCAAATGGTCGCATCTGCGAATCCGCAGGTGCGGTCCACATACCGCATCTGCGGTTCCTGACTCTCCTTCCTAAAACCGCATCTGCGTCTTTCCTTCCGCATCTGCGACACCGCACCTACGGTCCCCAAGCCGGAGCTGCGAAAACACCAGAAGCAGCAAAGAAGTCTGCAATCACTCAAGTTCCAAACTTCCCGATAGCCATCCGAAATCACCCCGAGGCCCTCGGGACCTCAACCAAAGGCACCAACACATCCTAAAACATTATCCAAACTTGATCCAATCACCAAAACACCTCAAACAACACTAAAACTATCAAATTACATCGAATTCAAGCCTAAGTTCTTCTAAAACTTTCGAAACATGCATTTGATAAAAAAACCCAACCAAATCACCTTCGAATGACCGGAAATTTTACACACACATCCCAAATCACATAACGAAGCTACAACAACTCTCAGAATTCCATTCCGACCCTCGGATCAAAATCTCACCTATCAACCGGACTTCGCCAAAATACTAACTTCGCCAATTCATGCCTAATTCTACATCGGGCCTCCAAAACCAATTTCGATCGCGCTCCTAAATCACAAACCACCTAACGAAGCTAACCAAATCATGAAAACACCTATCCGAGCTCATATACAAATAAGTCAACTCTTGGTCAGACCCTTTCAAATTCAAAGTTTTCAACTGAGACTGTTCTTTCAAATTCATATCGATTTCCATGAAAACCAAGACCAACGATCTATATCCGTCATAACACATTACACGGGGCAAGTCATGCCCGAGAACTGGAGATCAAAGTGCAAAATCTCAAAACGACCGGTCGGGTCGTTACAAGAATTCTCCTCCTTGCTCTTAGTGTGTTCTTGCCTCCTTAGGTCGAATCCTCGGCCTCCACGGTGGCTTTGTGCTCTCCCTAGATCTAAAATATGTTGAAAGTCTGTCCGCACTCTGTCCAAGTCCTCAAAATAGCATTTTTACATGTATTTATACTAAATAGGGTCGGGCCAGATGAAACATCTTTTCCTACGTGAAATAGGACTCTAGCTCTATAAAATTTGCACAGGCGCGCCGCATGGGGCGATGCGCCACGCGGTGTGCTGGTGGGGAAGTTCAGAGAGCTGATTCTGACAGACTGCTGGAATTTTCCACAGGCATGGAGCGCCCCGCGCCACTCGACGCGCCACAGTAGTGGGAATTCGCGAAAATGTGAAACATAAAAATTGTATCCCTTTCAAATAGCTTTCCAACGATATATTGTGGAGCCTAAACAAAGTTCTGAACAAAAAGTTATGTGCATTTTACTAGACAATGCGTTGTATGCCCGATCGATTCTTCGTTTCGTTTTTAACTATCATCCGTTGATCCCCGAACACGATCCCGGCTCCTTGGCCTTTTACTCAGACTTCAAAGCTCCAAATCACTTGAATTCATTCCATAATATCTACATAGCTCGGAATCACTCCTACAAGACATAAAATACACAATTAGTGCAAAACACTAGCGATTAAAGCTCAAACTTAATTAAAGTACAGTAATTTAGAGTGTAATAAGCGACTAAAATACGTAATTATAGCCTATCATCAATGATGTATTAAATTTTTGTAAATGGCCAAGGGATAATGGTGCGCAATTTGGAACTAGGTGGATAAAAGGCTCGTCCCTTTACGCACATCACGTATTATACTCTTGTCACTAAACCAAAGCTCAGAGTTTTATTCTGTTCCTTATTGTTATATCACACTACTGAAAAATTGATCTATGGTAATGGTTGAAAAACTGTCCCCACATACTGCCAAACTGTTGCCGTAGGGATTTTGGAACGGTTTACAGACCGTCACATTAGCCGGCGTACCCATAGGTCTATTGGAACGGTTCTTGCAACGGTTTTCATCGCCGTGACAATAGATACGTCTATCGCAACAATTTTCCCTTTCTCTGTTGGAACGGTTAATTTTTTCAATTGTTACGGTTTTAAACCGTTACTATATTGTTTATACAATGGTTGTTAACCGTTGCCATATTATTTAAAGAAACACTTATGTAAGTTATTGCTACGGTTATGTTGGATATAGCAATGGTTTCTTTAAGCTATTGTAACGGTTACATTTGTATTTGGAACGGTTTTTAGATCATTTTGGAACAGTTTATGGGACCTATGGCAACGTTTTACGTTGCCTACTGGAACGCCATTTGTGTCCTATTGCACCGGTTCTGGTAGGCTATTGTATCAGTTCAGTTAAAACCAAAATATAGCACCTATTATAAATAAATATTTATACATATAATAAATTGTAATAACACTAAAATTTAAATACATCATAGAATGAAACTATTAATAATACAAAATTATCCATCAAGCAAATAATATCCATAAAGCAAATGTTCTACCTCATGAGTGCATAAGTTTAGTACATTTCAAGAGTGTAAATAAGTTTCAAAAAATATTGGTAACAAAAGATTCCTAGAACATTCATCGATAACAATTCAAAATTCATCTCAAGTAAGGTCTAGTTCTTCATCGTCTTCGTCATCCATTTCTTGATCTACTCCACCTACAAAAGAGGATAAATAAAGTTATTACCCTTCAAGAGAACCCGGTCTAAGAATGCTCAAGCATTTAACTGTTAGATGGAACATACACTACTCAGATCATCAAAACGGGGTTACTTTGCTCGAACAGATTCAGTACAAAGTAAGCATATTAGGATCTTTTTATTCATACAACTCAGGAAAAGGAAGTTTCTCTTTCTTTTAATTTGAAGGACAGAAAACAGACACATTGATGTATGAAGCATAGAAAGAAAGGGGCTTTACTATAGCACTAATTTTTCATAATTTGAGGCACTCAGAAAAGATGAAATATTGTACTCAAACATACTATTCCTTCTATCTCAGTATTAGTAATCAGTTCTTCAGCCATAGTTTTAAGTTTTAACTTTCGGTGGTCAAGTACAAAGGAGTAATTTGAGCAAATATTACCCCTATTATTTGCTGCTTGTTTGCTCTTAAATTTGGCAAAGCAAACAAAAGAAACAAGAACCTGATCAGTGTTAATTATCTGAAGTCGGCCAACTAACTACTCAAGCATCTCTAGAATTAGCTCAATATAAGTTATTTGCACCAGATGGAGACCCAAGACCCAAACATAATCTCAAACTAGATCAAACTAAACCAGTGATTTCCCACAAGCTATTGATCTTTTCTAAGTACTGTTACGTTTGATCCAAAGTTTAATCGTGACTCATACACATTTTAATCCTTACAAGATCAAATTTATTCATAAGCCTCTCTAATTTTCAAAAAATCATTCCCAATTCCTTTTCCTATTCAAATATGTAAACTTCATGCACCTTTTCTGCTTTCATATGGACCAAATCTTAGGCAAAATTCCTAATTATCCATTCGCGGTGCGTCGATTTCAAATGAAGTATTTACATTTATGTCCTTGTTTCTGTGTCGATTCCAGAAGGAATGAAGAGCACACCTCACATAAACGATTGTAGATAAACAGCAATAGTAAGCTAATCAACATTCTCCTAAGAATGTAGGGAGGTTGACTTCTAATTTAAAGTTTTAGATTTTTAGGTTTGCGAAAACTTGTGGACAAACTTTTATTGATCATTCTGTGTCTTAATCTTCTAACAGATTAACACCTCAACATATGATAGCTGACTTAAGTGGATGTTATAAGTTTATTGGTCTGAGTTAAGTTGGGTAGAATTTTTGTTGCATAGCAACACTGCTTCCATCAAGGTGTCAATAAAACTACAGTCAAGGCGCTTTATAAATTTTTGGAGATTTAAAAAACTTTATGTGCATTAGATTAACGATCCAACAAAGATTGGCAAGCCCCACCAAATCAGAGAGTCAAGGTGGTGGCAGCACATGAGACCAAAGAAGAAAATGAACTGCATGAAGCAACTTACACCCAGGAAAAGCTTAGTTTCAACCTCCTAAATCTGAGAGAGTAAACACTTGATCTAAGTGTGGAGAGTAGAAGAAAGTGTGCACCAATCAAGCTAGCAGCACCTTTTCAAGATGCATGTACTCCACAAATCCGCTTAAGTCATGCTACATTCAAAAGTTTTCTTCCAACTGTAGGGGGAAAAAATCAAGTAAAATCACTTGATGCCTTTTGTTATACTTGCGTATAAGTACTCAACATGATCAGCAATTGGTATCAAACCCAATATCTTTTTATATCAATGGTTTACCAGCAATACCAAGCACATAATTCTACTTTGTCACCTTCTAGGCCTAATGAGTTGTGACAAGTTTAAATTATTGACTAATCCAAGACAGTCACCTGAAGCTCCTTAGAAAGCAAAGGTTTAGCTAGGAATACTAAATGGACCTCAAAGTTTAGCAATATTTACAGGAATCTCACTTTCCAAGAATGGATTTTGAGACAAATCGAGAACCAAAAGCTCAGTGAAGTTACCAAGAACCACTGGAAGTTCGCCTGAGAGCAAATTGCTACCAAAGTTAAGAACTTTAAGCTCTTTTAATGACCTTATGCTTTCTGGATTCTTCCTTCAATATGGTTTCTACTTAAGTCAACAACTTTGAGTGAACAAAACTCAGAAATCTTTTCAGGAATAGTACCCCAAATGAGATTGTTGCTAAGATTCAGAGTTCCTAATGAACCACACTCTGAGAGATGCAGAGGTATAGGTTGACCTTGATTGCTACCAGCAGATGGTCGACTGTTTAGTTGAACAATAGCTTGTTGTGCATAGGAAGCATCTACAGGTGAACGTGCACTGAGCCTTAACATGTCAGGATCAAGTCGCAAATCTGGGTTCAAACGCTGAAGTCGTGCGATGACGTTCATTGTAATATTTTGTTTCATAGCATCCTTTTGTTCGTTCAACTTTTCATGCATCCTTTGTTGCATCCTCTCTTCCATTTTCTCTAGTTTCTGCTGCATCCTCTCATCAGCATCTAAAAAAGATCCAAGATTCCCTTTTTGCCCTTTTAACAAAGTCTTGGTAACCCCTCGTCCATACAATCTAACGCGACCTGGATGTTCATGTCCCATGACTGAAGCAAAAGCGTCAACTGAATGACTGCCATCTTCACTTTCCTGAGTTGATTGTATTCTCTCCATTTCAGCCTACAAACCAAATACGAGAGAAAAGAGTTTTAAGTAACTAAAATTGAATCAATAAATAAGAACAAATAAATAATCATGACAAACTTTAAATTAGAAATCTCGTACAATTTTACTAATCGTATTGTCATATGAGCTTTTGTATACTCGGGCAAGTTTTCTTTTTCTTGTAGCCACAAAGATGTCCTTACTTGACAGAGTATCTGAAGTATCAGAGATTTCCTTCTTTTTTTCCTAGTTACATGAAAACAGGTATAAGAATCTTTCCATATAAATTTAGTAAGTTCATAATTTAAAAAAATAAGAAAGATAAAACATCAAACCTCGCGAATTAGAGCAAAAGGTGTTCTGCCAGCAGTGTGTGGACACTTCAACTTACTTCGATTCTCTGTATTGGTTTCGGATATTTTCTACAAATAAACGAGTCAACCAATAGCAGCCAACAGTTATGCCTATTACCCACATCAAGACCCAAGACTACACTCATAGTATTAAAGCTTGATTGATTAAGAGGTTGAATGGGAGCAACAGTAAGGAATGCATCATCCTATTTGGAGAAACTGATGATGAATGAAGAGAAAGAGGCATTGGCAACAGTAAGGAATGCATCATCCTATAATCTGTTAAATTTTATAATTTCATATGACTAAGGTAGAATCAAGTTAAAATATTACAAGACTGAGAAAATCTTTAAAATAAATGGTATGATAAGCAACAAATTGATTTTGTAATTCAATACAAGTAGTCAACAGCTCAGTATTCATAATTGGTTCTTCTTCCAAATCCTACTCCCGGATCAGATCAATTATAGCTTTTAAAAATGGTTCACTATAAGATCTATCAACTTGTTTGCAATTAGACATAACCTAACAGTTTTGCCATAATAAAATGAGAAAGTGAAGTGCTGCAGATTAAAAATATACATATACTTTCTCACAAATGTAAAGGCCAAGTATAGAGGAATTCTTTTTTCCTCCAGTGACCAATATCATTGCAACTTTCTTCCTAATATGCAATAGCAATAGGATTTCATCAGAGAAATTCTGGAAATGGCTCTTCTCAAGCATTTCCTCCAACAACCAACCAACAATCCTATGATTTCGTATAATCCAACCTTCTGGGAAAGAACAGAAGGTAAAAAGAATTCGCCAGCATTTCGCTACTATTTGGACGTTGAAACAGTGAAGAAGAAGAAGAAGAAGAAGAAGAAGAAGAAGAAGAAGAAGAAGAAGAAGAAGAAGAAGAAGAAGAAGAAGAAGAAGAAGAAGAAGAGAAGAATTCAGAAGAAGAAGAAGAGAAGAAATCAGAAGAAGAAGAGAAAATCATCACATACCTGTTGTTGGAATCTCTGCTGAAGAACCCTAGTCGCAGAGACTCTCAGATGCTCTGCTGGTTGTGTTTAATAAAAGAACACTGAAAACCCTTCTTTTTTAATTAAATAGGCTGGCAGTTGTTTAAAACAAAGAAGCGCTCGCTTCGGTCGCTTCGCTTCGCTCGGTCACTTCTCGCTTTTTAGTGGGAAGCGGTCGCTTTTTCCTACCTGAGTCGCTTCACATGGCAGAAGCGAGGAAGGGGTCGCTTCGCTTTGCTTCTCGCTTTAAGCGAGGAAGCGACTGCTTTTTCTAACACTGCTTCAAGATTGTCTGTTCTTTGACATTAGAATTCTAATAATATTGTACTATATGTGTTTCCATATCATTGTTTTTAGTATTGAATTCATTAAGATAAAGACTTTTTAGAGTCAAGATTTGCAAGAGAATGAGCCCACAATATGTATATATACCATCTCCATTCACAATACGTTATATAAAGGACAAGCTCAAGCACAAAAAGTACCAAATTTTTTCAAAGATAACCATTTAATTTCTCCCCTTAATTAGCTTTAAGACTCAAATTAGAATGGTGGAGAGAGAGAAAGTCAGACCATTAGCTCCAGCATCAGAGCGGCCGAGTAGCGACGACGATGAAACAGCGTTAAACAAGAGAAGATTTCATAAAATAAGATGCATCAATCAAAGAAGACACCAAATGATAGATTGTGTCCAGCATTGTAATCTACCTCATGACCCACTAGAATGTACTAAATCGTGTCACAATTCCCCTACAGTTAAAAGGGGTAATAAAGATGCTGCCAAGCCTGGGATACCCAAGAATAAATGTTTAAGAGGTAACCCTTGTACCTCTTCATAAAGAATTAGCAGAATACTGAGACATTGATCTAATCCACTCATCTCTAAGCTATAAACAGAAGTCAGCAACCAAATAGAAATATGGACCAAAGAAACAAGACCAATCGATAACCAATTAGAGCATCTATTCACCACATTTTACTCAATCAAGTAATTTGCAAGAACAATTATCAAACAGGCTGCAATGAGCCACTGATACATGCAAAGATGAACACAAATTAAAACTTGAAGAAGAACAATATCCTATGCTTGGTATATACATTACAGTTTCACAACCAAAACTGTAGTGTTCGGTACTATTTTACTTATAATTCTTTTGACTCAGGCACCAAAAAACAATTATGTTAAAATAAGACAAGAGATTCTGGATGTAATTACCTTGTGTGGATCGGAGTTTCAATATTTAAGAAGATCCTTAAAGTGACATTCCGGAACATCTACTGGTCTATTCTCCATTCGAAGCTCATCATTCTCATAGGCTGTGAAGTGGGTTGCCTTCAATTGACTCTTATACTTTCTCCAAGCACTATAAACTGAATCAAAAACCCATTGTTTCGCCTCGTCAGGAATGTCATATTTTTCCTACAAATTTAGTGCAATTGGCTTAGTATAAGAAATAAGAAATATTATTCATGTTTATTGGACATTGAAAACTTCATACCTTAATATATTTCCACATATCATCTTTTGTGTCTAGTTTCCTCCAATTAAATACATTAAGAGGACAAAAAGTCCCACTCCTTGCCAATGTGCCGAGGAAGCTACCCAACTCTTTTACAACCTCTTTAGTTGGACCAACGGGTTGATTATACTCATTTAGAATGATTATTTTACGCTCCTTTCTACCATGAACACTTGGCATTTGAGTACGGCCTCTTTTTTTTTTTTTGGCGAGGAGGGGCCTGCAATAGTACACAACAAAGATAATCATTAATCACTATTTTTAGTTAAGTTTATGATTAAAATTTATATATATTTGCCTTGTTCCTCAATTTGTTCAGCTGCTTCATGAGTGGTAGAATCATCAGATCGTTCACGTACTCCCTGTGATGCAGGAGTGATGGAATCCATATTTGCTTGTTGCACTTGTTCATGTACTCCTTGTGTTGCTGAAGGGGTGCAATTCTGTGGCACTTGCTGCACTTCTTCTTGCAATTGAGATCCACCTTCGAATTGTCGTTTTTCATTTGCATTTGACCTTAGAGCTTTCAAGGTTGTTTTTGTTGTCAACAACGAAACCTTTTAGTTTCGCAAAGATGAAGGTAATCCACCTTATGATTGTCGTTCTTCATTTGCATTTGACCTTGTAGCTTTGAAGGTTCTTTTTGTTGTCAACGACGAAACCCTTTGATTTCGCAAAGATGCAAGTGATCCAGCTGGAATGGGGTTGGATATTTTCTTATTTTTGCTTGAGCACCCTTCTTGATTCATGACTATTCAAATATTTTTCAGATTCTGAAAAAGCAAATACAATATAGGTTAGTAAAAGCAGCAAACATAGACAATTAGGCCAAACAAACTCTAACAGAATGAATCACATGTTGCCTTTAAATTTGAATTCAATTTTTAACTAAAACAGAAAATACCTAGGCTTTTAATAATAAAGTGTTCAAAATCATATTTTCCTTCAGTTGTGGGACAATTCCACTTTATAGTTTATATATACTGTAAATTATCTAACAAATAATGGGAAATTGGTGAATTTGGGTACGAGGTAGGAGAATCTGAGAGTGAATTATTGGAAGTAGAAGGCTCTGTTGTGACATAATATGTCTGTAAAGCTGAGTTTTGTCTAGCAGAGACATACCAAACTATTTTATATACTTATAGCATTAGCGCACCTTAGACTTGTAAAACCAAAAAAGGAATACAGCACACCAGAATCTTAAAATTTATCTTGAGATGCTCCGAATAGATACAGTACTAACAATGACTAGACACTATCAATAGGGAAATAGAAGAAACTCCAAGTTGTCATTTACTCATAGGGTAAATCTCAAGTCACATCTGGATTCATCTGAACCTATTTATATTTATATCCAAAATTTTCTGAAATTTGCAGCAACATGAGAAGCTAAATTACATGCATTTATAGCATTGTACCATAATGAAGGCTATTGAATCCTCATATTTACTTTACTTGATAAGAACTGCTACTATTAATTGATATCTAGTCTAATTTCAAGTGTAAGTTCTACCACTTGCCATAAACCTAGTGAAATCAATTAATGCTGACCTGCAACCAGGAGGACCAAACGACGAGAGGTTAATTTAGACAACTGCAACTCAATAGATGCATCTTACTCTAGTTAAACAATCTAAATAAGAGGTACCTTATTGATTCTAGAAATTTCTTCATTTTTTAGAGAAAAAAGAAAATCAGAAACTGAAAATTTGATTTCTCAACCATCCCAGTTGCAAGGAGGGATCACTTACGCGCTCAAATGTTAACAATACATGTAGTCAAGAAGAGCTCAATGGAGCATTCTATTGGCACCGGAAGGCAAAGGGTGTCAGTAATTCCGCAAAAGATCATTAAGATCCACACAAGCTAACTAGAGTCTTTTGTATTGTTAAAAGCTAAAGCAAATGAAATACCAGCAGTGCCAAACATGCCGTGTTATTTATTAGGTAAAGAAGTATTTCTTTCTCTCCATCCCTCCAAACATGCCGTGTTATTTAGCTTTTTTTTCGTTTCATTAGTCTATTCTTTCACTGTGAATAGACAAGATGAGAAAGGGATTCTTTCTGATTCTTTTTAAAAGAATTTTTCCATAGTTTTTCTGTTCTAAAAAAATTTGTTGATCCAATACATTGTAATTGGAAAAGAAAGAAATGAGAAACAAAAAAAAGGAAATCATTCATACATTCTTGTGAAATATTGCTATAATTTCATGGAGGATAGAAATTACCAACTAAACCAAAGAGGACGTGGGAGAAGGGACGGGCCTCAACAACCGAACAAAAGTATCCGGAATCTCTCTCAAATCTTGCAAAATTGAAGCATGTCAGAATAATTTTCTAAAGGATATAAATAAAAATAATCACAAAATATTTATAAACAAAAAAGCCATTATCACTCACTCAAAAAAGAATTAACTTAAAAGAATTGCATACTTTTGTTATTTAATCATCTGCTTCCATCCAGTCCCAATAAGTATCATCAAACCCATCCTCCTCCTCCGATGTTTCCACAATTGTATCATGTGAATTTTGTGCATCAGATGGAATATCAATGATATCAACGGATACATCTTCTCTTGACCATCTAATGTCATCATCAAGCAATCTAGATGAGGAACCGATATCATTATTAGGTTCCCGCCAAAATGTGTCTCCAATATTGGGACAATTCTCTTCCTCCAGATCATACAAATCAACAGGTACTTTACTCCTTGCATAATAAACATCTTTCTCAATTGGATCCTCCACATAAAAACTTGATAAACTTGTGATGCCAACACAAAAGGGTCATCTGTACTGCATAATCTATTGAAATACACCCGAGTTAACCCATAATCATCTATTTCATTACAAAACAATAACATCTAAACAGTACAACACCAAAAGAACCTCAATAATCAATCTCAATGATATCCTTAATCGCTCCATAATAGATAACCTCGCCATCGATGGGATTTTGGTCCCTAGCACTAGCAAAACTATCTATTGTTGCCGATAAAGTCACTCCACTATTTTGAGTCCTCGGGAATCCCGTTCTTTAGTATGAAATCGGTATCCATTAATAAAATATCCCTTGTATCTTTTGGCTACCATATTAGATCCTTTGGCTAGTCATCTTAAATAATCTGGCAATACCATATTTTTAACTTTTTCTTTAAACCAATTGCTGAATTCCCGACTATGATCCCTCGCTCTTACCCATGCATTTGATCTACTATGATTAACAATTAAATTCTTATGTTCCCTGAAATCAAGAACATTTACAGTTTAATCATATAACAAAGAAAAAATTATATAAAAAATAAATAAATATTAATATAATTTATCTTACTCGATACACTTTTCCATTTGTTCATCTCCAGTATTGAACAGAGTATATCGATGTGCTTCAAAGCATAACTGCGAATCCATGAGAAAAGTATTTTTTTTCTTACTTCCAATTGGATGGCCTATATTAGGGAATATAGGTGACAAATATTGAGAGCACTCATCATCCACAGTTTGGTACCTACTAAATTTTGTCTTCACGCCATCATGCAGATATCTCGAACAAAAAGTCAAGCACTCATCGGCCAAGAACCCCTCTGCTATTGACGCTTCTGGACTAGATCGATTACGTACAAAGTCCTTGTACTTACATAGGTTCCTCTCAATGGGATACATCCAACGAAGATGAGCCGGACCCCCAAGCATAATTTAATCCACCAAATGAATAGGCAAATGTGGCATTATGTCAAAAAATGTTGGATAGAAAATCTTTTCAAGCTCATATGTTATTTCAACAATTTCAGACTGCATTATTTCAAGATCTCTTCGCCTTATGACCTTACTACATATAGCTCTAAAGAAATTTCCCAACCTAATCAAGGTCAATGAAACATTCTTGGGCAACACTTTTCTAACAGCAACCTGGAGCAAGTAATGCATTATAAAATGGGCGTCATGACTCTTGTACCGTGATATTTTCATCTCCTTCACTTGCACGCGTTCTGAAATATTCGAAGCACACCCTTTTGGTAATTTCGCATTTTTCATGACAATACAAAACAAACTTTTCTGTTTTGGTTCCATGTAGAAATAAGATTTAGCCAAACTTATAGTTCCATCATTATTTATTCTTGGTTGCAGCTCCTTTCGTATCCCCATTTCTTGTAAGTCATAGCGAGATTTTTCATGATCCTTTTATTTTCCATCTATTTCTAATAAAGTCCCAAGCAAACTATCACATATATTTTTCTCGATGTGCATCACATCAAGATTGTGCCTCAATTTGTTATGCACCCAATATGGCAATTCGAAAAAAATGGATCTCTTTTTCCACAGACCCTTGTCACTCCGAGGCCTTTTTTTAGCTCTCTTTCCAAAGATATTGTTGAATTCAAGCAGCTCTTCAAACACTTCTTCACCCGACAATGGAGCAGGTGCAGGTCTATACTCCTCCTTACCATCAAAAGACTTCTATCTCGTTGGAAGGGATGATCACGAGGCAAAAATCTTCGATGGCCCAAGTAACACATCTTACGACTATGTTTGAGATATTGAGAACATGTGTCATAATTGCAAGTGGGGCATGCCAATCTCCCCTTAGTGCTCCATCCTGAAAGCATTGCTAATGCTGGAAAGTCACTAACTGTCCACATTAAGGCAGCACGCATTCGGAAAGTTTGGTTGGTTTCAGCAACAAATGTGTCTATCCCAGTTTCCTATAATTCCTTCAATTCTTCAATTAATAGTCGTAGGTACACATCTATATCATTTCCTAGAGATGATGGACCTGGAATGATCATAGACAACATTATATACTCTGGCTTCATGCAAATCCACGGTGATAAATTATAGTTCATTAACATAACAGGCCACGTGCTATGAGAAATGCTCATGGTCTGAAACGGGTTGAAACCATCACTTGAAAGACCCAATCTAACATTTCGATCATCTCTAGAGAAGTCTGGGTGCAAAGAATCAAAAGCCTTCCAAGCTTCCCCATCAGCAGGATGTCTTATATTCCCATCATTGGGTCGTTCATTAGCATGCCATCTCATTGCAGCAGCCGTTTCAGGACACATGAATATTCTCTGAAGCCTAGGCTTTAAAGGAAAGTACCTTAAAATCTTTGCAGGGATTTTAGAGCTTGCTTTAGTCAAAGGACCAGCACTCTTCCATCTTGAAGACCCACAAATAGAGCAATTATCGGCATTCGCATTTTCTTTCCAAAATAACATGCAATCATTAGGACATGCATGTATTTTTTCATAATGAAGACCCAAATCTGTTATCATGTTTCTAGCCTTGTTGAAAGATTCCGGTACCTGAGCAAAGGGAAATGCCTCTTTTATCAACTCTAACAAATCAGAGAAAGCCACATTGCTCAACCCATGCAAGGATTTAAGCAAGTACAATCGAATAGTAAAACTCAGTTTACTAAAATTTCACACCCCGGATATAACTCTTGTTTTCCTTCCTCCATCAATTTGAAAAACTTCTTTGCATCTTCAGATAGTCTTTTCCCAACTCCTTCCTCATCCCCTGCCTAACCCTCTATATTTCTAAATGTATCATGAAGTAGTCCATCAATATCGTCACGCATGGTAGAACCTTCATCATCATTGCTTGGATGAGGTGTATTTCTCGAGGAAAATCCTTCCCCGTAGAAAACCCATTTGGTATAACCATCAACAAATCCATGAACAACCAAATGATCCTCCACCATATTTCTATAATACCAATAGCGATTCATGCACTTTTTGCAAGGGCATAATATTTCATTTCCTTGGGCGGCTCGTTCAAATGCCTTATCAAGAAAATCATTCACTCCACGGATATACTCATCCGTCCATCTCAGGAGATTCATCCAACTTTTATCACCATTATCCATAGATATCCTATACGATAAAAGTAAATCAACAAAACTAACCAAATAAACCAAAAGCATATTAATTTGACATTAACCACTGCTTTTAAGGGTGGAGCTTAGAAAGTCACAAAGAAAGTCACAAACAGTAAAGCAATTTAAGGCCTTTAAAAGTTAACTTCTTAAAAATTATCTCTGATAATATGAATAGTTAAAAAATTCAAATCTTTACAAAAAAAAAATATTACAATCGTCTTCAATTTCAGAAGCATCACATATACAGGCAGTGGCACTCCAGAAAGACCATTGAGAAAACAACATATACTTAGACAAAAGAATTAAATAGTGCAAACTCAGAAAAACAGAATCTTTACTCAATTAATAAACCAACCGGACAACTACAAAAACTTCACCTCAATCCTAAGCTAGTTGGGATAGGCTATATAAACCCTAATCCAAATAAATTTCAGAAAATTAACTATAACCACCTTCATTTTCAAAAGCACAAAAATAAAGAAGCAATGTAACACCAGAAAGACATAGACAATAAGTTTCAGAAGGCTAAACTACACCCATTTTCAGTTTCAAAAGCACAAACATACACAGTCAGTTGCACACCAGAAAGAAGACAAACTGAGTGAAAGCAGAAGGTTTACCTCACCAAATATCTTGCTTCTCCTTTCTTCTGAAAAAGGTGACTACTTGAAATTAGTAACTAGATAGGTGAAAAACAGAATCTTTACTAAAAAAAACCTGAAAATAGACCTAGGAAACATTACAATCAAGCTCCTTGTGCTTAATCAGATTTAACAAGCTATAGTTATTGATCTAGCACACAAGTGTTAGTTAAGCAGTAACCTGGTATTAAAGGCTAGAGTACTATTTATAATTCATCATAAATCTTGAATCATATCATTTCTTGAGCTTTTACCTTCTGAGTCAATAAGAGAATTTCTCTGGGAGATGCTGACTCTTTATAAAGAAATAACACATGCATACTTACAACTGGACATATGTTTTTTTTATTCCAAATTTTATTCAATTTAGTTAACTTTTTCAATGAGTAGACAAATCATTAAGAAGGCAAATCAGTTAGCAAGAAAGCTTAAAGCATGGTAATATCTCACTTGACTTCTTCATTTGCGTCATCTTTATGGTTCAATTGCTGGCGTTCACTTCTCGGATAAAGTGTAAGTGATTTAACTAATATTTGCCTTTGGTTTATATTTCTCATCGACTGTTTCTTGTAGGCTTGTGCTATATACAATAACTGGTGGCCAATGTTATCAGGATTGTCAAAGAAGTATGAGCTACATACCGTGGTCTTATTTCTGCTTTTTGTAACCAGAGTTAGCTCTAATTGTTTCTAACTAAGAAGTTTACTTGGTTTTGACAGCTCTTATGTATGTTCTAGTTCCCATGTCGTGCTTATTCTTTGGTGGTGGGTCCACACAGTTCCTAATAAGTCGAGATGGCGGGGGGAGGGGGGGGGGGGTAAGATACTTTAAAATGTGCAAAAGCTTCTTGAATCTCCTCTATTAGATTTTCTTACATACTGCTATAGGAATTGTGTTTTTTACCTATGGAATCTGGAATAAACTAAGCCTTTTTTATGTTGAATAAAGAGGAATTCAAAGTTATAAATAATTGATAACAGTAATATGTCCTATTACTGTGTGGGAATGGTTTTCACATACATAGAGACGAAAATTGAAAGAAAGGAACAAACAATATAATCATTCCTAATATACTGTAGTAACAACTCTTTTCTTTCTCTAATTCAAAGACGAAGGAATATCAACAATACCAATATCACTTAAAACACACAAGAAGACGACACATTAAACCTAAAATTGAAGAATTTACTATTGGTTATAAGAAGATGTAAAATTGAAGAAAAATGAATGATTAAAGGAAAAAACCCAAATTAGATAACAAAACTTACTGCATGAATCTATAAGGAGTTGAATCTCCAATTCGTTTGGACGGCTTCTCCGATTCGAGCATAAAATTGATTTTGGAATTTGGGGAAGGTCAGCAAGAGCCTTGAAATGAATCTATAAGGAGTTGAATCAAGACTTTGGAGGAATAAATCTTTGAGAGGCTAAAAGAAAGAGACTTGGTTTTACTGGATGTATCGATCGAATAGCAGTACTGTTAATTCTTTGGACTTTGGATGTATGGAAGAGTATACTGAAGGTGGGCGGGTTTAATTACTGGGAAAAGGGGAAAAGGGATTTAACTTTAGTTTATATTTACATTATTAAAATTAATTAAAAATATAAAAAAAAAATAAGGGTTGATTTGGCAGGTTTAGAAAATTTCAGGCGGTAAAATGAGGAGGAATGAAAACAGTTCCAATTAAAAAATATTTTTCCTGAACTGTTCCCATAAATATGTATAGTGGAACGGTTTATAGATCCGTTGCGGAAAAATCTTCTATGGCAACGGTTTTGTTACAATTGCAACGGTTTGATAGTTAAAGTGTATTGATACCACCCCAAATACTATTATAACGGTTAAACCGTTACTATATTCGATCTATGGCAACGGTTTGTGAACCGTTGCAAAAAAACCGTAGCCGTAGGCCCATTTTCTAGTAATGTCAATTACAAGTATGAAACTAAAATTTCAGCTTCTGTACTTAGCGAAGTAATTTTTTTGCAAGGGGTTAGTGTTTATATTGGATTGAGTGACTTGTAAACAAATTCTTAAACTACTAATGTATTTTTAGCATTTGAACTGCTGGTTCGATTCATTGAACTCTATTTTTAAGGAATGCGGGGGGAGGGGGGGATGGGGGGAGGGGGGGGGTAGGAGGTAAAGTGGGATAGGTTCGAAGAGGTGAATTGCCACGTGGCATTCACTTCAGCGATATATTAGGCCACGTGAGATAATTTTGCCACGGTGGAGGGTCCTAATGGCAGAGGAATATTTTTAGGAAAAAGGCCAAATATGTCGCTCTACTTTAGCAAATTATCTACGTTTTTTTCTAGTTTTACTATCAATCCAAATACGTCCCACCGTTAAGAAAGTAAATAAAAATAGCCTCAATCCTAACAGCTGTCCACTGTGGCAAAGGACCTCTGAATAAAAAAAAATGCCACGTAATTAAATAACCCAGTACTAACCTTTCTTTCTTAATATTGTTATAAATAAAGTGAATGTATATGGATGTTCATTTAATCCATCCATACATTCTATACAATGTATTACTTGGATAGATGTACCTATTAATTCCTAGGATGTATCTAGTGAGTTTTTGGTGTATCTTGTATAGTATAAATAGGACATTTTTTGCCTATGGAAGAACACACAAGAAACACACTTTAATAAGGTAACTTCTACATTCTCCTCTTATACATCTTGTCTCTATTACTATATTGTTCTATTTTGCTCTCATTTCTTAATACGTTATCAGCACGAGGTTCTGACCAACTGAGGTTATCTGCTTCATCCGAATTTTATCTTCTTCCTAAAAGAGGTAGTCAGTTTCTTTTCCGATTCAGGTATACATCCCTATGTTTATAATGTTTCTATTAGGATCTTCTTTAACATGCAATTTAATTACCATATGCATAACCTGTTTTGAATATGATTATAATAATTGCATTGGTATGAAAATAATAAGTTCCAATTAAATTGTTATTTCATTATATAAACTATGATGAAGTTTAATCATACACATAAATAAATAAGTATTAAAATTAAAAATAATAGATGTATCGTATTGAATGTTGAAACTTGTCAAAATTGATATCATCTAGTTTTATGCCTACTTAGCTAATTGAAACGTATTCTAAGTAGAACAAAATTATAATAGTATATACTAATTCAACTTATTTATGCTATGAAAATATACTTACATATCTAAAGTTTTGGTGGGTAATATTAAACACTAATTTATCATCGCACTGCACATAATTATTTATTTGATAAATATACATATAGAATATTAATACACGATTATGTACTGCACTGAATTTTTCATTGATAATAATTCTTGTCATTCTAATTCACTTATTTCTATGATAGTTTTCACTATGTCGAATTTGTCAAAGCTTGAATTTATGGCACTTGACATCTCTGGAAATAACTATTTGCCAAGGATACTTGATGCTGAAATTCACCTTGACGCTAAAGGTCTTGGTGACACTATTAAAGAAGGAAATGAAGCATCAAGTCAGGATAAGGCGAAAGCCATGATTTTCCTTCGCCATCATCTCGATGAAGGGTTAATAAGTGAATATTTAACCTTGAAAGATCCATTTCAATTATGGACTAGTTTAAAGGAACGATATGACCACCTAAAGTCCACGGTATTGCCAAGAGCTCATCGTGAGTGGATGCACTTAAGACTACAAGATTATAAGACCATAAGTGAATATAATTATGCTGTATATAGAATAATTTCCCAACTAAAATTATGTGGGGAACCTATGAATGATGAGGACATGCTGGAAAAGACTCTTTTCACTTTTCATGCCTCAAATATGGTGTTACAGCAGCAATACCGTGAAAAGGGCTTTAAGAAATATTCTGAGTTAATTTCATGCCTTTTGGTGGCCGAACAACATAATGCCTTTTTAATAAAAAATCATGAAGCCCGTCCCACTGGATCAGCTCCATTTCCAGAAGCGAATCTGGAAATGATTGATCCAAAGTCTGAAAAAAGACAAAATAATTATCATGGCCGTATAAATATACGTGGGCGCGGCAAAGGGCGAAATAATAATCGCCATGGTGGTGGTCGTTATAAACAAGAGAACAATAAAGGTTCTCAGAGTAATCCTTCAAAAGGCAAAGGTAATGTTTGCCACCGATGTGGTATGAAAAATCACTGGGTACGAATTTATCGTACACCTGAACATTTTGTTAAACTTTATCAAGCATCTATAAAAGGGAAACAAAATAAAGTTGAGACTCACTTGACTTTTAAAAATGATGTTGAGGCGGGCCCTATGAATAATCATGATAAAGTTGAAGCAAACCTTGCCAATAAAGATGATATTTTTGAAGGTCTTGCAAATATTACTCATTTGGAAGCTAGAGACTTCTTCGAGCATCATAACTGAAGACTTATTATTGGGAAAAATTATAAGAATAAATGTATTTCTTTTTCTGAAGTTCATATTTTGAATAAAACTTTTTATGTTGTTGGCATTTAATTTCGTAAATGTAGTTTCTTTTGTTCTTAAAATTTTCAATATTACTTGTGATGTATTTTTTTTCTTCTTGAAGAATATGAAAACTTCCCAGTCTTAGTTGACCGTATGAATAATAAAGAAGAAATATGTCTTCTGGATAGTGCCACGACGCACACCATATTAAAAGATAAGAGATATTTCTCTTATTTAATTATGAAAGAAGCCAATATAATTATAATATCTGGTAGTACAAAATTAATTGAGGGCTCTGGAAGAGCTACTGTATTACAACCAGGAGGAACTATATTGGTTGTTAATGATGCATTATATTGTAATAGGTCTCAAAGAAACTTGTTGAGTTTCCAAGATATTCGCCAAAATGACTATCATATTGAGACTACCAATGAAGCAAAGGTTGAATACCTTTATATTACTACAATAAAAGCGGAAAAGAAATATGTGCTTGAAAAGCTTCCCGCATTTTCCTCCGGATTATACTACACTAATATTAGTGTAGTTGAATCACATGCCATAGTAAACAAGAAGTTTACTAATGATTTTATTATTTGGCATGACCGGTTGGGCCATCCCGATTATAATATGATGCGCAAAATAATTGATAATTCACATGGTCATTTATTGAAGAACCAGAAGATTCTTCAAACTAAAGAATTCTCTTGTGTTGCATGTTCTCAAGGAAACTAATTATTAGACCATCAGTAATTAAAGTTGGAGTTGAATCTCCTGCATTTTTGGAACGTATACAGGGTGATATATGTGGGCTCATACACCCTCCATGTGGACCATTCAGATACTATAAGATTTTGATAGATGCATCTACAAGATGGTCACATGTGTGCTTGTTATCAACCCGCAATTTGGCCTTTGCAAGGTTACTAGCTCAATTAATCAGATTAAGAGCACAATTTCCAGATTATGCAATTAAGACACTTCGTCTTGATAACGCTGGTGAATTTACGTCCCAGGCCTTTAATGCTTATTGCATATAAACTGGGATAACAATTGAGCATCCAGTTGCTCATGTTCATAATCAAAATGGTCTAGCAGAATCATTGATCAAATGCCTCCAATTAATTGCTAGACCAATGCTTATGAGAACAAAACTTCCTATTTCAGCATGGGGCCATGCTATTTTGCATGCAGCAGCTCTTGTGCGGATCAGACCTACAAGTTATCATAAAGTCTCCCCAATACAATTGGCTTTTGGTCAGGAGCCAAATATTTTCCATCTTAGAATATTTGGATGTGCAGTATATGTTCCAATTGCTCCACCGCAACGCACAAAGATGGGACCCCAAAGATGATTGGGGATATATGTTGGGTATGAATCTCCTTCTATTATAAAATATTTGGAACCTATGACTGGAGATTTATTTATAGCAAGATTTGCTGATTGCCATTTTGATGAATCAATATACCTAATATTAGGGGGAGAAAATAAGCAATTGCAAAAGGAGATAGATTGGAATGCATTATCACTATCTCATTTAGATCCTTGAACAAAGCAATGTGAACATGAGGTTCAAAAGATAATTTATTTGCAAAATATTGCAAATCAACTGCCAGATGCAATCACTAACCTACCAAGGGTGACTAAATCACATACTCCAGCTGCTAATGCTCCTATTCGAATTGATGTTCCGGTTGGACAATCTATAAATACAAATGAGTCTAAGACACGCTTGAAACGTGGTAGACCAATTGGTTCCAAAGATAAAAATCCTCGAAAGCGAAAAGGAGCAAATGATCTAGGAGATTATAATATGGAGGCAATTGCTCAAAAAGAGCCTTGTGACATAACAAATGATAAGACCTCAGAGGGTCCAGGTACCTGAAAATAATAAGAATGAAGATATCTCAATAAGTTATGTCTCTACTGCAAAAAGGTGAAACCGAAATAATATTATTGTCGACAACATTTTTGCTTATAATGTTGCTGTTGAAATAATGCAACAAGATGATGATCTTGAACCAAGATTTGTCGATGAATGTAGACAGAGAAATGATTGGCCAAAATGGAAAGACGCTATCCAGGCAGAATTAGCGTCATTGAAAAACGTAAAGTATTCGGATGTATAGTCCGAACACCTGAAGGAATAAAGCCAGTGGGATACAAATGGGTTTTTGTGCGAAAACGAAATGATAAAAATGAAGTCGTTAGATATAAAGCACGACTTGTGGCACAGGATTTTCGTAAAGACCTGGCATTGATTATATGGAGACATATTCTCCTGTGGTGGATGCAATCACTTTCAGGTATCTTATAAATTTGGCAGTCCATGAAAAACTTGATATGCCTAATGGATGTTGTCATAGCCTATTTGCATGGCACATTAGATAACGAAATTTATATGAAAATTCCCGAAGGGCTTAAAGTTCCTGAAACTAATAAAAATCTTCGGGAAACTTGTTCAATAAAGCTTCAAAAACCCTTATACGGATTGAAACAATCAGGCGAATGTGGTATAATCGCCTGAGTGAGTATTTGCTGAAAGAAGGGTATAAGAATGATCAAATTTGTCCCTGTGTATTTACAAGAAGGTCTGGATCGAAATTTGTTATAATCGCTGTGTATGTTGATGATCTAAATATCATTGGAACTCCTGGGGAACTTCCAAAAGCAGTAGACTGTTTGAAGAAAGAGTTTGAAATGAAAGATCTTGGACAGACAAAATTTTGTCTTGGTGTACAAATTGAGCATATGAAAGATGGAATTTTTGTCCATCAATCAACTCACCGAAAAGATCCTAAAGCGTTTTTATATGGATAAAGCACATCCATTGAGTACCCCGATGATTGTGAGATCACTTGATATAAATAAAGATCCATGCCGACCTCATGAAAATGATGGAGAGCTTCTTGGTGATGAAACTCCATTTCTTAGTGCAATTGGGGCACTAATGTATCTTGCAAATAATACTCGACCAGATATAACTTTTGCAGTAAGTTTATTAGCAAGATTTAGTTCCTTTCCAACAACAAGACACTGGAATGGTGTTAAGCATATTTTTAGATACCTCCGAGGGACTATTGATATGGGATTATTTTATTCTTATGAATCCGATTCACAGTTGATTGGTTATGCAGATGCAGGTTATTTGTCTGACCCACATAAAGCCCGATCTCAAACAGGCTATCTATTTACTTGTGGGGGTACATCTATTTCATGGCGTTAAACAAAACAAACTTTAGCTGCTACATCTTCCAATCATGCAGAGATAATAGCTATTCATGAAGCTAGTCGAGAATGTGTATGGTTGAGATCAGTGACTCAACATATTCAACAATTGTGTGGTCTTTCTTTAAAAACGAAGATTCCAACGATATTGTATGAAGACAATGCTGCTTGCATAGCTCAACTTAAAGGAGGATATATCAAAGGAGACAGAACAAAGCACATTTCACCAAAGTTCTTTTTCACACACGATCTTCAGCAAAATGGTGAGATAGATGTTCAACAAATCCGTTCAAGTGACAATCTAGCAAATTTATTCACTAAGGCATTGCCAACATCAATATTTGAGAAGCTGAGACATAAGATTGGAATGCATCGTCTCCGAGATATCAAATAAAGCTTTCGTTAGGGGGAGTATAATACGCGTTGTACTCTTTTTCCCTTAACCAAGGTTTTGTCCCAAGTGGGTTTTCCTAGTAAGGTTTTTAATGAGGCAGCACTCAATGCGTATTACAAGATATGTGTACTCTTTTTCCTTCACTAGGCTTTTTCCCACTGGGTTTTCCTAGTAAGGTTTTAACGAGGCACATTATCTTTCAAATGAACATCCAAGGGGGAGTGTTATAAATAAAGTGAATGTATATGGATGTTCATTTAATCCATCCATACATTCTATACAATGCACTACTTGGATAGATGTACCTATTAATTCCTAAGATGTATCTAGTGAGTTTTGGGTGTATCTTGTATTGTATAAATAGGACATTCTTTGCCTATGGAAGAACACACAAGAAACACACTTGAATAAGATAACTTCTACATTATCCTCTTATACATCTTGTCTCTATTACTATATTGTTCTATTTTGCTCTCATTTCTTAATAAATATTTCTTTTTTATTCTAATGGTAACTTCTACATTCTCCTCTTATACATCTTGTCTCTATTACTATATTGTTCTATTTTGCTCTCATTTCTTAATAAATATTTCTTTTTCATTCTAAATTTTTATTTTTTTTATTTTCTCTTTTTCCTCTTTTCCCTACTATCAAAATCCTCCCTTTTCTCTCCCATGCCCTCCACCATTATCGTAGGTAATAAAGTTTCACTGGAAAAAATGGTCTTTCTCGCCTTTAGAAGTTGCCGGTGCCGGCGAGATCAACCAACCGTCTAGCCTCTAGAAGGCGCCGAGATAAACCAACCGTCTAGCCTCTAGAAAACATTCTCTCTCTCTCTCTTTCTCTCTCTCTCTCTCTCTCTCTCTCTCTCTCTCTCTCTCTTCTACTATAACAGCCCGCGACCTGTCAAACGATATCTACCATCACAAAAAATTAGATCTATATGAACACCATGGAAGCCACCAGACCAGAAAACTCTTTGACCACGACTTACCTTTTTGCCTATTCATATCCAGCTCATGATCAAAAAAATCAAAACGCTGGCGAGCACCACTGGCCCCAAAAATAGTAGATTGGGAAAAAACACACATAGAGATCAGTACAAAAATAAAAAAGACGGGATGAAAGTGGCTCCACCACCGATATCTTGCAGGAAGTTGCTCCGGCGTCTGTTGTTATTTGTAATAGTGTCTTGATTTCTTCCCCTTTGACTTGTCTTGTTCATTTGATGTTGCTTCCTCGGAGCTCCGATCTTGCCCCCGTATCGCTATTTTGGCCTATAATTTTTGGTCAACTTTGTTTCACTTGATACTATACAATATGATTAAAAAGTTGTTATCTACTTTACGTTGGTCTTTCACACACTTTTGTTGGTTTATTTCTTTATTGGATATGGCTGATTTGAAAAATACTACATAATGTATTAATCAAACCAAGATAAAGAGCAATCAATTTCAGTTCTTGTGTCCTTTTTGTTTTAAAATACAGTGAAAACTAGCGATTTCTTTTTTGAAATGTGGGATAAAGATGGTTGACAGAGGTTGAAAATGGCTGTGGAAGGTAGTCTTAGTGTGGTTCAAGATGGAGAACGATGGTTCAAGGCGCTGCCGCAAAGTATTAGATATGGATTCAAATGTTAGGGAAAAAAAGAGAGAAGAAGAAAAGATAAAAATTTAGAATTAGTTATGTGAGTTATTTAATTACGTGGCATTATTTGTTAATGGGTCCTTTGCGACAATGGACAACCGTTAGAGTTGGGGTATTTTTGTCTACTTTCTTAATGGTAGGGACGTATTTGGACCGATAATAGAACTAGGGATAAACATGGATAATTTTATTAAAGTAGAGGGATAAATTCGACCTTTTCCCAATATTTTTCAACCAATTTTATGACGTCGGTGTTGTGGCGGACTTATAGTATAACAGAGGGTATAAATAAATATTTTTGCATAGTAGAGGGGTGTTTATCACCCTTGAAATCGGACAACAAGAATTTATACCTAACAATACCAACCATTAATAAATTCAAATAATACAAAGTCTAATTTGCCCTTTAACTACCCCTTTTTTTCCCACCAATTACCCCTTGTATTTTGAAACTAGCGGAAAAAAGGGAAGTATAGTATGCATATGAGTGAGCCTCGCATGATTCTCTTTCCTTATAGAGAGAGAGGAGTAAGAGAGTGATTTGTTAAAGATGTGAGATGGTGCATTTAACACGTTTCCAAAATTAAAGGGTCTAAAAGTAATTTCAGTCCAATAACAAATCGAAGCTAACCTCTCATCTCATCTCATGGCTGTAAGTGAAAACACAAAACGAGCACTTCGAATTGAGAATTATTTGAGCCTTTGTTACACTTTTATGCTCTTTACCAATGAATAGGGATTCTCCGTAATGCAAATCTCTCGGTCAATCCAATGTACCTGGACACCTCAGTATTATTCACATGAGATGCTGAGGAGCTTTAAACCCTATATTTCCCGCACCTTCTCCAGCAGCATTAGAAGCAGAAAATACCCTTTTCCAATGGCGAATTTGTCCACCGTTTCAACACAGAAAGAGGCTGTTTCTACTAAAGATGAGTCCAGCCATATAGTCCCTAAGCCTTTGCAGGTAACCCCTTTTGAGATTATTTGTTTATTTTTCTTTGGACTTAGCATTTGATAGACAATTGAAGGGCAAAGTTACTTTCTAATCCATCAAAGTTAATTTCTAATCCATTTTAGTCTTCCAAGTTAAAATTTTTAGGGATCCCAAAAAGCCAATTGAAGAGGATAGTTATTGCGTGATTGTCTTTTGCAGCTATGTAAAGATTGAAGCTCTTTTTTCCCCGTTATTGTTACTACTTTTTGTCCCCTCTTTCACAACGAAAGAAGATGGAGGATGTTAGGCTCGGTATTTTGCGGGTGAGCTGCTGCTCAACTCTTGATATGACCATAATTTGACACTAGATGTAAGGATCATAGCGTGTAGTAGTATTAGATGAGAATAATATAATCAGTTGACTCTATGCCTCAATGAAGTGTGTGCAAATCTTGGAGATCAGGTTTAATTCCCAAAGGAGACAAAATACTATGGACGAAGTTATAGATACTGGTGTTGGTAGAGATAGCAGGTATTCAGTGAAATAGTCGAGGTACGCGTAACAGCGTAACGGCCGGATACCACTGTTATTTTAAAAACAAAGAATTGACCCTACGCCTCAATCTGAAATTAGTTGAGGCTGGTTGTATAAATCCTCTATGTCCTCAACATCCCTTGTTATTTCATCAATTGCAATGTTGTTTCCAATATTACGCACCTTGGAATCTCATTATGTACTATTTAGTTAGCTCATCCATGACTAGGATAAGTAAGTGTGGTCTCAAGACAAATTGTTGTTGTAACCCATGCTTATAAGAAATTTCTCTACATATCCTTCTATTCTCACACTTGTGACCGCATCGTCATACATGTCCATTATGGCCTTTATATATTTGATAAGAACTCTTTGCTTCTCAAGCACACACATCTAATATTTGGACTTGCTTCTTTATAACCTTTGTAATATTGAATTCATATTTTGTCGCTCTTCCCTGGAGCTTCATGTGCGATTCATAAGTTTAATACCACGAATACACAATTTTGAATATCTCCTTTGTTCTTTTATGTCAGAATTAGGTTACCCTTTGTCTACTTGTTTTTCTTCTTTCTGATATTTAATATAACTTTGAATTGCTTAATTAGCCATATACTCTGACCTCCCAAAGACATTTCCAAACCTTATAGAGATATCCTCTCATCCACAAGTTGCCCGACCTCTCATATGTTTCATGGCATCCTTTGCTTCGATCTTCTTAGTTCTATGAGCATACTTAAGGGGTTTTGTCTGTCTTAAATGTATGAAAATAAACTAATTTGTTCTGATGATGTGTGTTGAGCATCTCCTTCCATTGGTTTCATAATCTCCTATGAAAATTTGTCCGGTGTTGTCTTTAATACACTTCACTTGATTCAAGTCTTTACCCCTCTTCTCTCTTAGTGATGTTAGTTTACACATTTTTTCCTCTCTTTCCCAAGTCCCTAACTTTTGGTGGAAATCATCTTAGGCTTTATTCTAAGCTTCTCTCTTCTCTCTGTTACTCTTCAAAGGGTACTCCATCTTCGGTTGTTGCTAACTCCCAATACCACTCTCTTTGCTTTAACAATTATCTACACACCTCCATAATTCTTCAGATCAAGGTCTTAGATCTTTAGACACATGTGTAACTTCATTGACTTTCTTAATGCAAATGTCATTTCCTATAATATGTGTGTCGTCTTGTAAGTCTAATGTTCCCTCCTTCAGTAACTTGTTCTTAAAAGCTACTTGATATGTGTACTCCTCATATTTGATATTCGTAAAGTCTTGGAATATCTTGAGACATTGAAGGGCCACCAGTGAATGAAAGTCATTCTTGGCACAAAGAAATGGGAAGAAACCACATAAGTTAGACTAATGACAACCTCAAACTTACACAATGATAGAGAACCATGTGCTTAAGAAAAGCGGGTCAGTGTGCTTAGGCAACATGCAAAAATTCCAAATGAAAACAACTATGGCAGACGTCCAAATGGGAAGAAACCGCTTTAATTTTTTTACCTCTCCTGGAACCCTGGTCACCCATCGTTCATTCCATCTTCATTGACCGCTAAGTTAGATACTAATTATTATGTATGCTCTCTGTCCTCACTGTTCCCTTTGTTTTGGTCCGCTCCAAATTCAAGTATATGTTAGCTACCTCTTTGATCAAATTGCTTGGATGATAATCAGAAGTCTTGAAAGGTTTTCTGCTGAAAAGCAAACAAGGAGAAACCAATTGAATAAACATTGGGAAGAGTTTTTGGACTGTTTGAGGAATCCCTCATGACTCTTATCTTCAGTAGTTCAGTTTGTGAGTTTAGTTGTTAAATTTATGCATGACAATACTGAAAGGTCTAAAATTCTTCCGGAACATGTCTAGATTCTTCTTAAAGGTAGTTAGAATATTAAATGCGGAAAAAGTTCAGATATGCCATCGAACTTTAAGAAATGACCTATATATGCCATCCGCTAAAAGTTGGATATATTCATGCCATTAACGTTATACTATTTGCTCATATGTGCCATTATCCACTAACGGAACCCTACTGAAACCAGATTTTGCCACATGGCATCATCTAAACCCTTCCTCACTTACTAGCCGCTTCCCCTTTACGTGTAGCATATATAAGCCTTTTCGTCAAGTTTAGTGGCATATTTGAGCTTTTCATTAAGTTCAGTGGTATATTTGAGCCTTTTCCCAAGCCACATCTACGTCCTAACCATTGTAACAACATACACTTACTTCGCACACTCATATATACTTTTCATACCCAGCTACACCTCATTAGTGTACTCTCTTTTAAACCCGTAGCTTTTTTTTTTATCTAAACAAATTTTATGTCATTTTCCCAAGCCATCGCCATGTCTCAAGCACGGTAACATTCCAAATTCCACCCTGAAAATACATACATACACTTAATTCACACAATCAAATGTACTTTTCATTCCCAAATACACTTCATTAATGTACTCTCTTTTAGCTTGTGTCTTTCTTTTTAAAAAAAATTATGTGCTTTTTAAAATCTTTTTAAGAGCTAATGTACGAGAAATTTTTTAATGATGTAAAATTGGATTAGATTCATAGTCCAATTGAATAAGAGAGTATAGTTTTTCCATGTAAAATAATAATGTTATAGTACAAGGGACAAACTTGTCCTTATAAGTTTATTACATAAAAATATAAGTTTAGTACATAAAATTAAAAAAATGGAGGTTTTATACAAGAATATGATTTTAAAAGGTTGAATGTCATGCATCGAAGGATAAAGAAAATTTGTTACTCAAGAGAGTTATGTAATATAAGGAATAGGGAAAAGGCTCAAATATGCCACTGAACTTAATGAAATGACTCATATATGCCACTCGTCACGGGGGGAGGGGGGAGGGGGAGTGAGAAGGGAGGGGGTTGGTAAATGATGAAGGATTTGGATAATGCCATGTGGCAAAATCTGGTAGTAGTAGGGTTCCGCTTACGTTAATGGATAATGGCATATATGAGCCGATAGTGTAGCGTTAGTGGCATGAATATGTCCAGCTTTTAATGGATGGCATAAATAGGCCATTTATTAAAGTCTAATGGCATATTTGAGCCATTTTCGTATTTAAACAAGAAAGCTCCTTAAAGCATATTAGGTGGTAGACCGGTTAAGAAAGTTGTGATCTTTCTTTCTCATGGACAGCAGTTGAGAAACAGCCTTCGGAAACCTATGATCTCAACTCATGATGCTGCAGTAGCATGTCCTTAGTAAAAAAGGAGTGTTGTTGTTCCATATTAGACCATAAGCCTGAATTGGAGATGCTCGGTTACACTTAGGGTGTGTTTGGCGTGAAAGAAAATGTTTTCCTAGAAAATGAGTGGTTATCACTTATTTTCCCATGTTTGGTTGGTGAGTGAAAGCTTTTTGTGGAAAATATTTTCTAGTGGTTGTTCAGAGAGTAGAAAATATTTTTTAGAAAAATAATTTTTTATGCTACTTTCCTTACCCTTAAATCCCCATGTTTTCTGTGCTCCCCCTCCCCCTCCGGAAAATATTCATTTTGTTGAAATGAAAAAAATTACTTTTTCAACATCATGAAAAGAAAGTACTTTTTTGCTATGTTGCGCGGACTCTCCAAAATGTAGCCGCACCCGTGTCGGATCCTTCAAAAATGCACTACTTTTGGAGGATCCAACACGTATCCGACCACAATTTCGGAGAGTTCGAGCAACATAGCTTTTTTGTTGAAATGAAAGAAGATACTTTTTACTATATTATTTTGTTGAAATGAAAGAAAATTCTTTTTCTACATCATGAAAAGAAAGTACATTTTTTCTTGAAATGAAACAAAATACTTCTTTTATATCATGAAAAATATACTCATTTTGTTGAAATGAAAAAAGACAGTATTCTTAATAATATTTCTATTTAGGGAGGGGGTAGGGCAGGGTTGCGGAGGGTGGGTGGGTGTGATGGGGGTAGGTGGGGTAGTGGTGGGGTGGGGATAGGTGTGGGGGGTTGGTGGGGATGGGGAATAGGATGGGGAAGGTTGAAGAAGAGTTTTTGAAAATGTTTTTCCTTCTCTTGATATGGAAAATATTTTCCTCCAATTGGAGGAAAATGTTTTCCAAAACATTTAAGCCAACCAAACATGGGAAAATTGGAAAATATTTTCCGGAAAATGTTCTCCTTCATACCAAACACACCCTTAATCTCTCATAAAGCCTCATGCTAGAATTACAACCTGCTGTGATGCAAAAGATGCGGAACATCAAGCGAATGAACTATCTTGCTTTGACATTCGCTTGTGCTATAACCTTGATCTCTGTCACAAAGTATGCTGAGAACCTAGGAAGCACAACAATGCTTGTTGAGATGGCATATTCTGGTCCAGTTGAATACTAATTGGACCTCCCTGATATGAACTCATTTATTCGTTCAATGTTTTCCTTCTTGTAACCTCCCTGATATCCCAAAATACTGGGTTTGTTGTTGTTGTTGTTGTAACCTCCCTTATATGAGCTTATTATTCTTGTAATTTATTCTTTCGTGTATAGCTCTACAATAATCCATGCATTTCTCTGGAATGTAAATACAGAATTTTTAGAGTAAATTGGGTCCTTTTTTAATGAATGAAATCTTATAAAGAAGCAAATGCCAGTCCCTTATGCTTTAACAATCAATTGAGTAGAAAGAAAAGAGAAGACTTCCCTGCTAAATTTAGAGATTTAATTTTGTATTTGATGTTCTTTTAGTAGCCCCAAGAAAAGATAAAGAGAAAATTAAATCGACAAAGAATCTGTATGCAGTTGCACATCATGCCTTCATGAAGTAATAGGAAAAAAGAATCTCTTTTTATTTGTGTGTTGATATATTGGGTGTTCTTGTTTGCCTTTCAATTGAGTAATCTTGCTGTTTCTTTTAGGTTGCCAAGCGCCTAGAGAAGTTCAAAACTACAATTTTCACCCAAATGAGTATGCTAGCCATCAAGCATGGAGCTATAAACCTTGGCCAGGGCTTTCCCAACTTTGACGGCCCTGATTTTGTAAAAGAAGCAGCTATTCAAGGCATTAAGGAAGGTAAAAATCAGTATGCTCGAGGATATGGAGTCCCAGACCTCAACTCTGCTGTGGCTGCTAGATTCAAGAAAGATAGTGGACTTGAGGTTGACCCTGAAAAGGAAGTTACTGTGACTTCGGGCTGCACCGAAGCAATTGCTGCAACCATTTTGGGCTTGATAAATCCTGGTGATGAGGTTATCCTGTTTGCTCCTTTCTATGATTCTTATGAGGCTACTTTATCTATGGCTGGAGCAAAGATAAAGGGTATTACTTTAAGACCGCCAGATTTTTCTCTTCCAATTGATGAGCTAAAATCAGCAGTATCAAAGAACACTCGAGCAATCCTTCTAAACACTCCTCATAACCCCACAGGGAAGATGTTCACTCGAGAAGAACTCAATGTCATTGCCTCTCTGTGCATTGAAAATGATATTTTAGTTTTTGCTGATGAAGTATATGACAAATTAGCCTTTGAAATGGAGCATATTTCAATTGCTTCTCTTCCGGGGATGTACGAACGAACTGTGACTATGAATTCTTTGGGAAAGACATTTTCGCTAACAGGCTGGAAAATAGGTTGGGCGATTGCTCCTCCTCATTTGACATGGGGAGTAAGACAGGCTCATTCCTACCTTACCTTTGCAACATCCACTCCGATGCAATATGCAGCAGCAACGGCCCTTAGAGCCCCAGATTCTTATTATGAGGAGCTTAAGAGGGATTACTCGGCCAAAAAGGCAATATTGGTGGAGGGGTTAAAGGCAGCTGGTTTCACAGTATACCCCTCGAGTGGAACGTACTTTGTGGTTGTTGATCACACTCCTTTTGGATTAGAAAATGACATTGCCTTCTGCGAATACCTGATCAAGGAAGTTGGTGTTGTAGCCATTCCAACTAGCGTATTCTATCTAAATCCAGAAGAAGGAAAGAATCTTGTCAGGTTTACCTTCTGCAAGGATGATGATATTCTTAAAAGTGCAGTGCAGAGGATGAAGGAGAAGCTGTCAAAGAAGTGAGGAGCTGTAGGAGAGACATCATGCACTGAATGTCTTATTGTTCTGGCATGAATTGTTTGTAACTGTGATAATTACTAGTACATTGTTTGCTGATAGCCATTTTCTGAAAGGTGAGGCTCAATAAGAACTTAGCATGTTGTAACCCTGAAAACATAGGAACGGGAAGCAGTTGGAGATATATGCCAATTCTTGATATCTTGAAACTGCCCCAACCCTCCCCAAAGCCACACTTTCTGGAGAGGGTCTCTTCTTAATTAATAGATAGTGGCAACATCACACATTTCACTTCAACTTCAAAACATCTTTGCAAATTGTGAGTATGATTGCTCACTGTATTCAGTTTTAATTTTTTGAAAGAATTTGTACCCTTTACCAACATAGTCAAGGATTTTAAGTTATATAAACTGTCAAAAAAAGGGACTAATAATTCAGAGATTAGTAATGCAAGTATGATAATACAAGGATCGTTAGGGATTACTTATTATGATTTTTAGTTTGTTGTACAAAAAATTATTATACACTGTATATTTTAAAATGTGTTATTTTTTAACAAAATAAAATATTGGTTACCACATGAAAGGTTAACTTCGTCATTTGGTTATTCTAATTTATGTATTTCTAATTCTTATATCTTCATTTCATATTCTACCAAACATAAAATAGTACATAGATACTCCTATAACTTGTTTCTAAACCAAAGTACCCCTTATAACATTAGTAGTATCAGTTATGGGCCATTGGTCTACGTTCGGGAGAATTTAAAAAATAGCCAAATTTACAAGTGGTCATTTAAACATAGCCACAGTTTCAAAAGTAATCGAAATTTAGCCACTTTCATTTAAAGATAAATATGAACGAAAACACAGTTCAAAATCCGGAAAATACTCCAGCATAATATAGTGGAGTTCCAGCATAAGTATACGGGAGTTCCAGTATAATATACCGGTCCAGTATAATATGCTGGAAATTCATACACAGGTGCTCCAATCTCCAGTATATTATGCTGGAACTTTTCGCGTGTTGGAGTTCCAGCATAATATGCTGGAAGTTCATACACAGGTGCACCGATCTCCAGTATATTATGCTGGACCGGTCCCTGTTGCAGCAAAATAGTGGCTATTTTTCAATGACTTTGCAAACACTGGCTATTTTTGAATGACCAGTCCGAAAACTGGCTAGTCCCGTGCTATTTTAACTCTACGTTCTCATCCCTATTTTATCATGGTTCCGATATATGTACAGAAGTGGTGGCCAAGAGTTTAGTTGTTGAGACTAGAGACAGTCTTCCGGCGAGTCCCACAACTGTTCGTGGGAGCTTTATTTTATCTTACATTTTGTTTGGATAATTTTACCAATGAGGCTGTTGGGTGCGTGTGAACAAAGTCCAACATAAAAAGTACTTCCTCCGGTCCATAATAAATGACCAATTTGTCTTGGGCACACTCATTAAGAAAATACTAAATTCTAGACAAAAATAGTTAGTGTGACTAAACTACCCTTAATTAAATGTTGTAGCATAATTTAATGTGAAGAGTAAAAGACTTTTTAGGGATACGTACATAAGGGTAATTTTGAAAAAACAAATTGAATTTTTTCTTGATTATATAAATGGACACTTACTTTGGACCAAAATAAAAAGGCAAATTGGTCACTTGTTGTGGACTAGAGGAAATATTTACTTATAAGATGTTGGTTACCCCTAATGGTGTGATGTCTTTTGAGAAAATTCATTTGGGTAACCCAAAACAGACAATAATACACCATATTAAGTATATCTTTAAGGCATTTTAGCATAACAACTGGTATCAGAGTCAATGAGCGCCTTTTCCCGTCTATGAGTCATTGTACTACCTTATACATAGCTTCAAAGAGTATACACAAAAAGAAGCCAATGGGCTTTGGTGGCCATAAATGACTGTTAATGTGGGTAACACACAGTTAGTCTCTAAACTAGCACATCAATGGTGAAGGGTCACATAGAACTTAGTTCAAGATGAGATTATTGGGTGTGTATAAACAAAAGTTCATATAGAAAGTAAAAAACATTATCTACTTATAAGGTGTTGGATACCTTTAATAGTTTGAGACCTTTCCGAGAAAATCATGCGGGCTTATCATACCTTATTAAGTGTATATTTAAAGTGTTTTAGCCCAATCATCAGCAGTAATGGATGTTATTATAATGTTTTGTTGAGATCGCAAGATGCTAAGCTGCATTTTATATACAGTCAACCCTCTTTATAGCAACCTTGTTTGTTTCGATATTTCTTATTTTTGTAGAGAATGGCTGTTAGACACTTATAACAGCATTTGACATTTAAATATTTTTTGGCTTTTATACATAAAAATTATCCAAATATCAATTATTTTTCCTTTTCTAATGTTACATATAAAAAATAAGAAAATTATTCAAATTTAAAATCTCAAAAGATATGTGAATTTCACTAGTTAAATATTAAAGAAAACTAATATATTATTAATAAATTCATAACCAAATGATAAAGAGTTAAAACTCTAAGGCGGACATTTAAAGCTACTTAAAAAATAAATTCTTTTAAAACTAATGGAAAAACTTTGTAATTGTAGCTCGTTTCGTTGATTTCATTCTCTTACTAGCGATATAACGCTTGAATTGACGAAAATCTGTATCCAAATTTCAGCAAAAAGGTATCTCATAGCTTTCACTTGAAGACAATCTAAAAGCTTAACAGTTAAATCTTCTATCTAAATATTTTTTTGGCATTTGTCCAATGGAAAAGATATCATGCGCAAATCTTATGTTTTATGCAAAATAGAAACTTTGTGCAATGAAGAAGATTGTGTTGTATTTTTAGAATTATTATTAGTAACCTTGATTCTATATGGTTGTTATAGAAGGGCAATTTTAAAAAGAGCATTATGCTATAAATATGACTGTTGCTATTAAAGTTAAAAAGCTGTTATAGCGAGGTAAAATATAACTTAAAAAATCGGTTATGAGGAAAGTTGGCTTTTATAGTGAATGACTGTTATATAGGGGATGCTATTATAGAGAGGTCTGTTCTTTTTTTTTTTTTTTTTTTTTGTGTGTGTGTATATATATATAGAACTATTATTATCTTCGGATTCGATGCCTTTAGGATTCGCTCAGCACCAGTCACATGCTTGTATTCGGTGCCAGCTATTTGCTAACTCACATCTTACATGTCTTTAGTTCTATGTGCCATCTCGTTATTTGTCCAACTGTTGCTAACTAATTTTACTCCATACAGATAGTCCGTATGATTCTGATGACACAACTTCGTGTTACTAGGAAGTAGATAAGACCCCTTTTCTTGGCAGGAAAGTTCCTGAACGGTTTCTAACACTTGAAAGAATGCTCGCATTTAATGACCCGAACACCTGTTATTCCATGATTCGGCAAATATTTTCGTCAGTTTTCGAGGTAATCATGAACACGATTTTTCCCGTCTATAAACTTCTTCACTACTCATCATTTTTACCCTTCACTTTTTATAATACTTCTTCTCTTTGAATCTCCTTAGATCCTACTCGAAA
>NW_017670272.1:1268264-1285484 GCF_001879085.1 Nicotiana attenuata
TGTTGTTTCGTTTTTTTTTTTTTTTGTGTGTGTGTATATATATATAGGAACATTACGTTATGTTAGATGTGTTTGTGATGCACGACGAGTAGGAGCAGATGTAAGAATTTTAAGTTGGCTGCTCTATTATGGATATCAAAATTGTGACGATTGAGAGGAAATGAGCTCAATCTTGAGCTCCAATGGTGATTCCCAGTAAGTTCTATAGAGAAGATTAGATGAATGAAGAAGAAGCATAGATACGATAATTTGAAAAATAAAAACCGTAAATTCTCATTACTATATCACAATACATATACTTGTGTGGTAGTTGTACATGTATAGAAAAAAAAAATAGCTAACTACTCAACCGACTCTGCAAACTATATTCAACTGTGACTCTGCCTAAGATACATTCTCACAACCAGCTTGCCCATAATTGCCGAGTGCTTGGTCCATGTAAGAGCCTTAAGAGTATGTTCGCCAAGTGCTCATTAGTAGTTATATGGTCCAAAAAGATCAATCCATCCTGAAACTTATTCCTCACAAAGTGGCAATCCACCTCAATGTGCTTAGTTCATTGATGGAATACAAGATTTCTTGCAATGTGTATAGCATATTGGCTGTCACAAAGTGACAGTAATAGACTTGAAATGTGGAATAGTGAGTCCTCAAACACCCTGCTAAGCCACACCAACTCCCCAACAATCTTTCTTAGAGATATATACTCTGCCTCTACTAAAGATAAGGAGATGATCTCTTGCTTCTTGGATTTCCAACTAATAGATAGGACTGTTTTCTAATAGGACAATGTACAAAGTAACAGACTTTCTAGATTCAGGGCATCCTGCCTAATCAGAGTAACTGTAAGCTCTAACAGTGCAGTCACTTTCATTTGAGAAGAAAATCCCCAGTGTATGATCTTTCTTGATGTTTCTCAGCAAGTGAAATGCAGCAGCCAAGTGAGGTTCTCTAGGTTCTTTCTTAAGCTAGCTCAAAACCAGCACACTATAGGCTATGTCCATCTTAGTATTGTGAGGAAGTTGAGTTTACCAACCAACTTCCTAAAATAAGTAGGACGGGGCAGAATTCTATACTTATTTGCTTTTAACTTTAGATTAGGATCAAGGGGGGAGACGTGCTATAACTAAACAATCATACTCCTTTAATTGATCTAAAGCAAACTTCCTCCGAGAGTAATGGAGCATTTCCAAATCTTTGATTCTGAACTTCCCATTAAAGAAAGCCTTCATTTTCACTGAATCAGTCCCAGTAAATATCACATCATCCACATACACAGGTACACAGATGGTTGGGGATTATGTCTCCTTGTAAAATAAAGAGTGATCATTTTTATAATGTCTGTAGCCTCTGGATTATATCAATTCTGCATATAATGTTTGCTGGCCTGCTGTAAGCCATAGAGCGATTGGTTCAATCCGCACACCACTCTCTTTGTCCCAGTGTTAACAACCACAAGATCTAGTGATACCTCCATGTACACTTCCTCAATCCTTATGAAGGAATACATTATTCACATCTAGTTGAAAGATTTCCCAGCCTTCCTTCACAGCAATTGCAACTAATATTTTAATAACTAGTGAGAAAGTTTCTATATAATCAATATTTACTTGTTAAGTGTACCCCTTAGAACTAATATAGCCTTAAAAATTGTTATTCTCTCATCTGCTTTATATTTCACTTTGTATGCCTACGACTTGATTTCCAGCTGGTAAGGGGACTAAATCCCATGTGTGATTAGCATAAAGGGCCTCAAATTCCACTGTTATAGCTGATTTTCATGCATGAATGAGTGTTGCTTGCTCATACGAAGATGGCTCACTATCATGGCAAATAATTTTCACCAAATGATGACTCTCAGAAAATAGAACATCAGGTGAAACATGGTGATTCTTTGAATAAAGATCTTCCTGAAAGTGTGTGTGAAGTAGTAGAAAATGGACAGATGTAATCTTTCAGATATGCAAGAGTTCTCTATTCTCTATTGAATTTTCTAAGTATAGGGGTTCTAGGTTGGACAGGTGCAGGGGAAGGTTGTGCATCAGTCTCATGTGAATGTGAGCGGCTACTAAAAGGTTGCATACCTTTAGATGTCATACATTCCTTTGATCATTAAAAAGATCCCTCATAGGCGAATCTAGACCAACATCATTATTGTAATCAATGAAAGGGGAAGACTCAAGGACAGAAGGGAAAGAAGTATTCTTATACTATGCAAATGAAAACATATAGTACATCTCTAAAAATATGTATTTCTTGGTGGCTAGTCTTAACACGTTGTAATCTTTTATGTCAAAAGGATATCCTACAAAGATGTGTGGAGTAGTTCTTGGTTCAAACTTATCTCTGTGGACATTAGGTATTGTGGGGGTAGCAAAGGCATCCAAAGCTCCTTAGATAAGAATAACTTGATTTCTTTTTGTAGAAGGAAATTTTTTGGATTAGGTAACTACTAGGTAGCTTGTTAATGATGTGAGTTGTTGTTAGGATGCACTGACCATAATACCTAACTAGTAACTTGGACTGAAACATGAGTATCTTAGCAGTTTCAAGAAGATACTTGTACTTTTTTTCTACCACACCATTCTGTTATGATGTGTAGGGACAAGTTTTCAGCTAGAAAACTCCCATCGATTGATAGAATGAAATGGCTTCATGACCGGAGAACTCCAAGCCATTATCATACCTAATGGATTTCATAATGGTTTTAAATTGGTTTTCAATCATAGACGATAAGGCTTTGAGGACTCGAAGGGCATTGCTTTTCAACTCTATAAGGTGTGTCTGGGTGGATCAGCTAAAGTCATACACCAAGGTGATAACATACTAGCAGTTATCATATGTGTGACATGGTAAGGACCCTATATATCAATATGAAGTAGCTCAAAAAATCTGAGAAAAGGCCATGGTTCTTTGTGGGAAGAGACCGTAGTTTGTTTGGCCGTCGGGCAAATGGAAAAAATAAAAGGTTTTCTAGGGAAGAAGTAGTTGGAACAGAGCATATCCCCTCATCTTAACAAAAGGAACACGACCAAGCCTATTATGCCACAAAAAATTTACTTTATTTGTATGAGATAAGTAAGGTATAACATTGAAAAACTCATTCTTATTATTGAAAATGGAAGTATTACATTTGAATATTGATGGCATGAATGGAATGAGACCTTTCACTATTTACACTAGAATCAGAAATACAATGACAATAAGAGACTGATACATTAGTAGAAGAATCAACATTGTTACTCCTTGGACATCTAGAACAGAGGTAATACAATCCATCTTTGTTATTACCAATCATCTTAGGCCTCTTCATTGAAAAGGACCATAACATATATGATATAATATAATATATTTATGATGTACCACAAGAGAATGAATAAAGACAAGATTATATTTGAAAGAGGGCACATAAAGGACTTTATATAAAGTGGCCTTAGGTGTAAGTATCACATAACTCAGCCACCTTTACTCTATTTCTATTTGGTAGGCTTATCAATAAAGAATATGGCAGTGTTGTGATATTATGCAGTGTGGTTATGTAAAAATCATATGGTTTTATGCTTAGGAATTTATAATCCGCAAGTTAGATTTTGATTCAAAGCATTTTCATGAAGGTTTGTCAATGTCAACTGAAGAAATATACTCCATTATTGATGTTGATATTGTTTGAGTTCTCTCCTACGTTGCTAATTTGAAACTGGTGCAGCAGGCTAATAATTTTTTAATATTGTTCTTTTGTGAGACTAACATTCTCCTTTCACCGACATCAAATCAATTTGTAGTTGTGGTTATCGGTCTAATTATTGCCTTGATTGTAATTCTAGTTGTTGTTGCAACTGAAAATCTGGTTGCTATTGTAGGAATTGTTCTGGGAATATTCATGTAGCTTATGTTAGAAATATGCTTTAGAAGCTGCTCTCAGTAAAATTATTTTACTGTTTCAGCTATTTACTGCAGTAATTTAGTTTGAATTTGAAATAATTTTGAACTAGTCTTTAGGAGTGAACTAGTCTCTAGGAGTTAGTTATTTTCAGCATATTTGTGCTGATTTTTAGGTCTTTTAAGTTAGTATTTCTCTTATAGATTGTAGTCCAAATGCAGAAAAATAATATAGAATTTTCAGCTTTAGTTCCTTTTACATCTATTTCAGTATACTCTTTTTATTTTCCTGTCATCTTCCCCGGTTATTTCCCTTAATTTCTTTTATCAAGAACCAACAATCGGTATCAAGAGCCATCTTCTTAAGGGACCTAAGCAAAATTTTTTCTTGAGTGAGATGGAGACTGAAATGAGTTTTTCTCAATTGGCTCCTCCGGTCTTTGATGATGAAAATTACCAACTGTGGGCAGTGAGAATGGAGACTTACTTGGAGGCTTTAGATCTTTGGGAGGCCGTGGAAGAGGATTATAATGTTCTTCCGCTGCCTAACAATCCCACGGTGGCCCAAATCAAGAGTCACAAGGAAAAGAAAACCAGGAAATCAAAGGCGAAAGCAACTTTGTTTGCTGGTGTGTCTGCAACAATTTTCACGAGAGTTATGGCTCTCAAATCAGCAAAAGAAATCTGGGATTATCTGAAGGGAGAATATACAGGAGATGAAAGAATTTGAGGCATGAAGGTGTTGAATTTTATAAGGGAATTCGAGTTGCAGAAAATGAAAGAATCTGAGACTGTCAAAGAATACTCAGATCGGTTGCTTGACATTGTTAACAAGGTAAGGTTGCTTGGCACTAAATTTAAAGATTCAAGAATTGTTGAAAAAATTCTTGTTACGGTGCCTGAAAAATATGAAGTATCCATAACTACCTTAGAAAATACAAAGGATCTATCCAAGATTACCTTGGCAGAATTGTTAAATACATTGCAGGCACAAGAGCAAAGGAGACTTATGAGGCAAGATGGTATGGTTGAAGGAGCCTTGGCAGCCAACCACAAAACTCAAAGCAAGGGTAATAACGTAAAAAAAAATTACCAACCTTGTCAGCACTGTGGCAAAAAAGGTCATCCACCATTCAAATGTCGGAAGAGGCCAGATGCAAAGTGCAAAATTTGCAACCAACTTGGTCATGAAGCTGTAATTTACAAAGGCAAATATCAAAAGCATGAAGCAGATGCCCAAGTCGCCAATGAAGAAGAAGAAGATCACTTGTTTGTGGCAACTATTCTTTCAACCAAAAAATCTGATTTTTGGTTGATTGATAGTGGCTGTACAAACCACATGACATATGACAGAAATCTTTTCAAAGAGTTCACGTCTATGGGAAATAAGAAAGTCAGAATTGGTAATGGTGATTATATTCTTACTAAGGGAAAAGGAACTGTTGCAATCCCAACAAAGTCAGGTACTAAGAAAATTTCAGATGTTCTTTATGTTCCTGATATTGATCAAAATTTACTAAGTGTTGGACAACTAATGGAAAAAGGATTTAAAGTATCCTTTGAAGATAAATATTGTTTCATTTATGATGCAACTGGACTTAAGATTTTAAGGGTTAAAATGAGAGGTAAAAATTTCTCATTTGATCCAACCGAAGATGAAGAATGGAGCCAAAAGAATCTACTAAGTGCAGGTAATTCTCCAACTGAGGACATGTGAAAATAAGGTAAGGAAGAAGTTGTCAATATTTTCAGAAAATGCAATTCTGGAAGAAAGTTGACAAGTCTCAAGGCAAGATGCAAATGAAGCTGAAAAACGAGCCAACTTATTTCATTAACAATCATGAGATGCAGCAAAATACAGAAGTGATCTCACTGCAAGTCCAAAGATCAGTTGGCAGATTTACGTACAAAGTCGCTTCCAGTTAAAGGTTTACAAGGGACAAATTCAGCATTTGCAGCTTCAAAAGCAAGGAGGAGTGTTAGAAATATGCTTTAGAAGCTGCTCTCAGTAAAATTATTTTGCTGTTTCAGCTATTTACTGCAGTAATTTAGTTTGAATTTGAAATAATTTTGAACTAGTCTTTAGGAGTGAACTAGTCTCTAGGAGTTAGTTATTTTCAGCATATTTGTGCTGATTTTTAGGTCTTTTAAGTTAGTATTTCTCTAATAAATTATAGTCCAAATGCAGAAAAATAATATAGAATTTTCAGCTTTAGTTCCTTTTACATCTATTCCAGTATACTCTTTTTATTTTCCTGTCATCTTCCCCGGTTATTTCCCTTAATTTCTTTTATCAAGAACCAACAGCTTATAACATTTTTTAGTGTGTTCTAGTCTTTTACAATGATCACAGAAAGTTCGACCCATGTTGTTTGTAGGATAGTTCCCATGTGTGGCATAATATGTCTTGAAGTTCCTTGTTCCAAGTAGATTCACAATCTTTGAGGCAGATGAATTTACATTCAAAGAAGTGGACTCCATGGTCAGTTGACTATTGACATGAATTCTCTCAGCTTCTTCTATTGTATCAGTAAGGGGAAAGCCTGTGCCATAAAAGTAGGGATTTTATCATGACTATACTTCCTCTCATTATTGTATAAACCTCTTTTAATCCCATTAAAAATTGGATATCCTCTGCTTGTTCTAGTTTATTTATTTTGCTCTATATGCGCACTTGCAACTGTATTGAGACTTGGCACTTAAAGTGTTCAACTCTTCTCATAATTTCTTCATTCATGTGTAGTAGGTAGTGATGTATACGGATTAGGGGTGGCAAATGGGCGGGTTGGGCTGAATTTGGGCGGGTCAAGATATGTTAGGTCAATAAATGGGTCATTGCCCAACCCGCCCAAAGTGTAGTTGAGCTAAGATGGGCTGAGTCAAGATGGGCTAAACAATGGGTCGTAACCCAACCCGCCTAACTTGACCCATGTTTTAGAACCATACTCATCTTGCATAAAAAGGCCTTTTACCTTAAAATGTGTAAGTTGAAAAATATTTGCGAGGGTGTGGGTTGGGGTGGGTGGGTGGTGCAGAAAAAAAAATAAATAGAAAATAGAAAATTGAAAATACAAAAAAAAAAAAAAAAAAAGTAAAACTTTTTTTTGAGGGGGTTTGCGTGGGGGAGGGGGTAGGGTGGATGGGTGGTGCAGAAAAATAAAAGAACTGAAAATTAAAATTAAAAAAAAGTAAAATTGGGGCAACTAAGTAAATTTCTCGATAAGTTGGGTTGAGATCCCTTTGTTTTGGGTGAGTTTCATGGATTGTATTTGGGTTGCTTAATGAGTCAGAATGGGTTATAAAAAATAATGGGTTAACTTGGGCTCAGTCCAAATTGACCCATGAACTAAAATATTTGTAGCCCAACCAATTAATTTCTGGGCGGGTTGGATGGTTTTGGGCTCAAATTGCAACCTCTAATAGGGATCCCTGAGATATGTCATCACTCCTTCTCAATCTGATACAACATAGCTCCATTGATTTGATTATATGGATCTTCTAATTCTTTCCATATTTCTACTGAGTTGTTAACATACTCAACGCTGTCAAAAATAAATATGGCGAGAGAGTTTAGAATCCATGAAATCACAATGTCATTGCGTCACTCCCACTGGCAAATAAGAGATGCATCTGGACTCGGCTGTCTACGTTCCCCATTTACAAACCCTATCTTGTTTTAATTGATAAAGCCGGTAAAACACTTCTCTTCCAGGACCGATATCCAATTTTATCAAACGCAACCATCAGTAACATTGCACCAGGACTTTTCGAAGGGTGTACATAGAGAGGATTGCTCGATCGATGACTGATTGTTCATTTTTGCTCGCACTGGGTACAGGTTGTTCATTCTGATCATTAGACATCAGAGGAGATCCAATTGATAAAATTAAAGATTGCATTAGCTAATTTCGCATACATGAAAGTCAATTGAAGCGAAATTTCAACTAGAAGAGAAAAATTCATTGCATTTGACGATCAAGGAGTGAAATCAACAACCCCAAACATGAAAGTCAATTGAAGCGAAATTTCAACTAGAAGAGAAAAATTCATTGCATTTGACGATCAAGGAGTGAAATCAACAACCCCAAAAAAACGTGAATCAAATCTAAACATTCGAGATTTGAAGATAGAACTCAAGCACATAACCTGCTATGCTATGATACCGTATCAAATTTATAATTATTGAGAGGAAATCAAGCTCAATCTGGAGCTCCGATGACGATTCCCAAAAAGTTCCAAATAAACGAGTGGATGAATGAAGAAGAAACAATGATACAAAATATGGGAATGAAAACTGTAACTTCTCATTAAAATATCACAGTATATATACATGTGTGACAGATGTATGAAAAAATATCTAAATACTCAACCGACTCTACTAACAAAATTCAGTTATGACTCTTCCTAAGATACTGTCTCAACAATGTTCATTAGTGGCAGAGACAGGATTTCTGCTAAGGGGGTTCAAAGTGGCCAATGCGAATAGAACCACCAACCTCACAAAGGTTTTGAACCACTTGACCACTGAACTACGTTGTTTGGTTATATAAAAAAATTCAAAGTATAATATATAGAGGCAAAAATAAATCTTGCCTTATATGTACAGTGTAATTTTCTAGCAAAGGAGCCCTTTTCTCCCCCTAAACCTTCCCCTGCATTCCATAATAAATATATCTCAATAATGGATAAGAAGATCTAGAATCAAGAAGTTTACTTAACATGATAGCTCGTCAATTCTCGATAAACTAGCACGGATTCTGGACCGTGTCAATTTAATTTACAGATTCTTTTCCTTTCTCTATTGTAATTTACATTCTACTTCATAAAGATTTTGTATCATTAAAATTAATCATTAATTATAGTTATAATTTAAAGGCATTCCTTGCTATGAGATTAAGTTATCCATGATTGGATTTTAATTTCAATTTGTAATAATACTGACCAAACTTTTCATATGTTAAAAATCACTTGGTCACCAAGTAAAACTAACAGTACTAGTGATCTAGGGCTGGCATGTAGGTCTGGATGTCTCGGTCCCGTCCCGACCTGATCCGGTGTAACGACTTGATTGGTCGTTTTATGTATTTGAGCTCCATTTCCTCATTTGATGCTTTCCATATGTGTGTTTATTGTTTGATGACTTGAAGGGATGTTTGTGTTGGTTTCGGGAAGGTTTAAGAATGATTGAAATACTTAGTTTTATTTTTGGAAGTTTAAGTTGTAAGAGCTAACCAATGTTTGACTTCTTAGTAGACGATCTCGAATTCGTGATTTGATAGTTCCATGGGTTCGTATAGTAATTTGGACTTAGGCGTATGTCCAAATTTAGATTTGGGGGTTACTAGAATGTCTTGGCTCTATTTACCGAAAGTTGACAATTTGAAAGTTTGGAGAGTTCATCTTTTGACCAAGAGCTGACTTTGATGATATCAAACTCGAATTGTGATTTAGGAGCTTGTAATGAGTTTATTTAGTGGTTTTGAACTTATGTGCAAGATTTGGTTGTGATCCGAGTTGGTTGGGCCTGAATAAGACATTTGGTTGGAAGTTTGAAGTTCTTGAACATAAGAGTTATGCAAGTTGAGTTTGGGTGTGTGACTCGTGATTGTAGATGTCATTGTGATATTTTGAGCCTTGCAATAAATTTGGATTAGATATTCAAACTTTTGGTTTAATTGGACAGGGTTCCGGGGACTCAGGTGTATTTCGGATGAGTTACAGATCATTTTGGTGTTTGTTGGTAGGTCTGGTGCAGGCGCATCGCACCTACGAGAAGCTGGTTAGCAGATACGAAAGGAAACTGTCATGGGCAGTGGTTGCTTTTGAGAAGCTTCGAGCGCTTCTGCAGAGGGTTGCTTCTACGAGGGGCGTCTGCAGATGTGGGCTTTGCATTTGTGATATAGGGTTCCGCACCTGCGAGGTCTAGTTAGCTGAGTGGAGGTAGCAGTTGTGCAATTTTGGGCCGCAAATGCAGACTTGCAGATGCGAGGTTTTTGGTCCACATATGCAAAATTGCTCGTAACCTCTTTTATTTAGTGGGCTTAGCTCATTTCTTATTATTTGGCATTTTGGAACTCGGCTATAGGAAAATTTTTGGGGAGATTTTTATCACCACTTTGAAAGTAATTATTTTCTACTTGGATTTGATTATGTATCTGAATTCCCAATAATTTTTTGCACTTAGAACATGAATTTGAAAGAGAAATTGAGAGTTTTGTGCCACATTTTTGAAAGTAAATAATTGAGATTTGAACCCCGATTTGGGGTCGGATTTGGATGAAACTTGTATATTTAGACTCGTATTTGGATGGGTGGTCGGGATTTGTGAGTTTGTCGGGTTTTCAAAAGTGCGTCCAGGTTAACTATTTGGTTGACTTTGTGTAATTTACTAAAGATCGACTCTTTATGCTTTGTAAGTGGTGTACTATTTGACTAGATTTGAGCTGTTCGGAGGCTGATTCATGAGGGAAGGCATTCTTAGAGTGTTGATTTTCGCGTTTGAGGTAAGTATCTTGCCTAGCCTTGGTTTGAGGGACTAGTTTATTGAATTGTTGATAATGGATACGTGACTAGGGTGACATACATTCAGAACAATGAGCATGTGTGCGTGCACCAGACTTTATCCATGTTCGATATTGTCTTTACACTGTGTTATGCTAGGTTTTGGATACTATGTTTCTTTCTATCATGCTTCATATGTTTGCATGACTTCGTGAATTTCTTGAATCATGCTTGAGATCATGTGTAGGTTGATTTCCTGTTCAAACATTATAATTGTTATTTTATGGTATATTCGCCTAATCTGAGCTGTGGTAGCACACTTTGCACTTGCATACACCTTAACATGCTACTTTTCATTAGTCATGGAGTATGTGATTGATATCCATTGTTCGTATACATGTATTCTTGTATATGCTTTCTGTGTGATCGACTGGATTGACAGTACGTGAGTCGTCCATGTAGGTTGAGTTATCGTAGCATGTGAGTGGCCTGTACGGTTGTTATATTATGGAACGTGAGTTGTCCGTGCAGCGTGTGGATAAGGATCCATTCCCTAGTGTTATCCTCTCATGTTTCTCTCTTGATGACATACACGCGGTTTAAGGAAAACTGATCAGTGTTTGGTTTTTTCTTATCTTCTCTATATGCAAATACCTTGGATGTATATTTTATTGCATATCTTCTCTATATGCTAGTTCTGGAATGTATACATGCCTCTTTATGCATATTTTCTTTATATGCTGCTTTGACTGAAGAATGAACTCACGGTGCATATCTTCTCTATTTGTTAACTTGTGCACCTTGACTTGATTATTAATGCATATCTTCTCTATATGCAAATATTGATGATTCATTGGTGTTAGACTGTAATGACTCGACATGTCATTTTACCTATTTAAGCCCCATTCCCCTATGTGACATTTCCCCTATGATTTTGATGTTTTGTCACTTGCGGGGATGGTTGGTTTGATTTGGAAAGGTTTTAGAGTGAATCAGAATACTTAATTCCTTTGTTGGAAGCTTAAGTTGTAAGAGTTTATCAAGACTTGATTATTATGTAAACGACCTCGGTTTGGTGATTTGATGATTCCAATAGGTTTATTTGGTAACTTTAGACTTTGGCGTATGTTTGGATTTGGATTCGGAGGATCCTAGGGTATTTTGGTGCTATTTGCGGAATGTTGGAAATTTGACGATTTAGAGAATTCCTAAGTTTGACCGGAGGTTGACTTTGATGATATCATATTCAGATTTTTTTTGAAAGTTGAAATAGGTCCATTTTGTGATTTGGGACTTGTGTGCCAAGTTTGGTCGTAGTCTGGATTGGTTAGTCTTGAATCATATTGCTTGGTTTGAAGTTTGGGAGTTCTTGAACTTAAGAGAAGTTTAACTTATGTTTTGGCCTTTGATTCGTTGATGTGATGCTATCGTATGTGATTAGAGGCTTTAGATAGGTTTGTATAGTGTTTATGGACTTGTTGGTATATTTAAACGGAGTCCCTGGTGGCTTGGGTGAGTTTCAGACCACCCAGAGCATTTTGAAAGTTGAAGATTATTGCTGGTGTCTGGTGTTCATCGCGTTCACTAGAGGACTCTAGCGTTCAGTAGAGGACCCTCGCATCCGCGATGAAGGTTTTGGTGCTGAGGAGGATTTTTTCATCGCGTTTGTGCCTGTTGGCCGCATTCGCGATGGTTGACAGATTGGTGCTTAGCCTTCGCCTCAGGAAGGTCGCGTTCACGATGTAGAGGGGGAACTGGGGGCTTTGGCCTTCGTGTTCGTGAGAGTTTGGTCACATTCGCGGAATGATGGGTTGTTTGGCCTTCACGTTCACAAAGTGTATTTTAGGCAGAGGCAGATTTTATGCTTCGCGAACGCGAGGCACGTGCCGCGTTCATAAAGGGTATGTCATGACCCCAGTTCACCCCCCATGAACAGGTCATGATGGCACCTAGTTCCTATAACTAGGTAAGCCTAACAGTGCGGAATAATAGATTAATATTTGCAGAATAATTAATTAGAACCGATCATAAGAAAGCAACAACTGTATATAAGGCCGCTCGGCCCATACAACTCAAAATATATGCGGAAGTCTACAACCAAATCCCAAAACCCGGAAACTCACGGGAAAACACTGGCTAATAGAATGTAAAAGTCTGCTCTACATCAGAATGTCTAAAACAACATGAGAGGAAAGAAAGGAACTATCTGCTAAAGCCAGAATAGAGTAGAGACTCCTGGTCTGCGGACGTAGCAGACATACCTCGAAGTCTCCAAATAGCTCCACGCCTCAAGGGTAGTGTGCCAGAGTAGAGGTACCTGGATGATCTGCACATGAAAAACATGCGCATGAAGAGGCATGAGTACACCACAGCGGTACTCAGTAAGTGCCAAGCCTAACCTTGGTTGGGTAGTGACGAGGAAGGTCAGGGCCCTACTGAGACAAAATATAATAGCAGCAATAATTAACAGTATGATAATCTGACCAGATATAACAAATACAGTAGTGAAATAAGGCAGGTCAATAAGACAATAACGACTACAAAAGACAGAGTAACACAAAATAAATACAGCTCAATGTCAATGATACCGATGAGGGTCTCCCAGGATACCGTCCTGTAGCCCTTTCCTCAACTGTTCAGTGGATATCCCGAGATACCGTCCCGTAGTCCAATTCATGTTCCAATACCAAAAGATCTCCCGGGATACCGTCTCGTAGTCCAATCATCAATGTGCAGGGAGATCTATCGGGAATCTAACCCGCAGTCCCAAAGTAAAAGTGCAGGGGGATCTATCGGGAATCTAACCCGCAGTCCCAAAGTAAATGTGCAGGGGGATCTATCGGGGATCTAATCCGCAGTCCCAAAGTAAACAAACAAGGAGGGAGCTACCGGAATCCCAGATCCAGTCCCAATGTAAATGCGCAATCACAGCTAGAAATATACCAAGAATGATGTACGAAATACAAACACAGATAGAACTAGCCTAGCATGCTTCACGTAGGACAGTCAAAACAACTTAAGCAATTAGGCAGTCAAGTCAGCTAAACATGCTTTTCCTAATCTAGCACAAGTTATAAATTCAAGTAGAATAAGGCAAGTAAGAAAGAAACTAAATCTCAATAATTTAAGTAAAAACCGGATTTTTCATCAATCGGCTCAAGTACGCGCTCGTCACCTCACGTACAAGGCACTCAAATATAAAGGAAAACAATCCTAAGGGGAAAGATCCCCCACACAAGGTTAGACAAGCCACTTACCTCGAACCGGCTCAATATCAATAGAAACCACGCCTTTGCCACGAGTATCCGATCCCAAATGGCCCAAATCTATTCAATTCAATTACATCTCGTAAATAATATTGCAAACAACTGATTCCACTAATAAATTTAAAGCTAGGGCGCAAAAGTAGGTAAAATGACCAAAACGCCCCTCAAGCCAACGTCTCGGAATCGAATAATTTTCATATTTTTAGAACCCTCGTACTCTCACGAGTCTAACCATATATAAATCCCCCAAATCGGAGGTCGAATGCCCACTCAAAACTCAATAGTTTAGGCAATGAAGTTTTACCCCAAATTATCCAATTTTTGATCCTAAATTCGAATTCCAATGGTGTATTTAACTATATAATGATGAAATATAACAAAAAGGGACCAAAGAAACGTTACCCAGTGATCTTCACTTCAAATCCCACTCAAAATCGCCTTAAACCGAGCTCTCAATTGATTTTGCAACTTATGAACTCAAACCCTCGACATCTCTATTTCTGTCCAAGGGTTTCCGCTTCTGCGGACAAGGGACCGCTTCTGCGGACCACGAGCCGCTTCTGCGGTTCTTCATTAAAGTCAAGATTTCCGCTTCTGCGGCCCTTCACCGCACCTGCGGTTGCCGCTTATGCGGATTCATTACCGCTTCTGCGGTTTCAAACAAAATTCCAAGGACCACATCTGCGACTACTATCTCGCAGGTGCGTAACCGCTTTTGCGGTTAAACTTCCGCACCTGCGGAAACTGAAGAAGCACTCGAATTTCGCTCCTGCGGTGGTCTAGACGCCTCTGCGGCTCCGCTTCTGCGCTTCCCAAGCCGCAGAAGCGGAAATACCAGATGACAGAACCTTCAACAATTCATTCAACTTCAAAATTTTCCGTCAACCACCCGAAATCATCCCGAGGCCCCCGGAACCTCAACCAAAAGCACCAATACCACCTAATACCTTATTCGAACTTGTACCAATCCTTAAAACACCTAAAACAACGCCGGAAACCCGAATTAATCAAAGATTCAAGTCTAAGAACCTCAAATTCCAACCAAACACGCTTTCGATCAAAAACCTAACCAAACCTCGTCCGAATGACCTGAAATTTTGCACACACATCCCAAATGACATGACGGAACTACTGTAACTTCCGGAATTCCAATCCGACCCTCGGATCAAAACTCACTATCGGACCGGAAACTTCAAAAATACAAACTCCGGCATTTCAAGCCTAAATGAGCTACGGACTTCCAAAATACATTTTGAACACGCTCCCAACCCCGAAATCACCTAACAGAGCTAACGGAACCATCGGATTTCCATTCCGAGGTCGTCTTCACACTGTTCCAACTATGGACCATTTTTCAACACTTAAGCTCTCGTTTAGGGACTAAGTGTCCCAAAACTCTCCGAAACTCAACACCGAATGTCCCGGCAAACCAAAATAGCAGAAATGAACTTAGGGGAAACAGTTAAGGGGGGATCGGGGCGTAAATTCCAAAAACGACCGGCAGGGTCGTTATAGAGTACCCCTTGGCAGTGCATTTAAGTATTGAATTTTAGAATTTTACCCATTCTCTCATATTTTTTAACCGTAGACTTCGAGAGGTGGAGACTTTTAGGGAGTAATTTTACTCCTACATTGGGTATAAGCAATTATTACTTTGATTTGGCTTTATATCTTGAATCCTTATGGATATCTACACCTAAAACTTGGTTTTTAATGAAAATTTTGGTGTTTTTATGTACAACTTAAGAGAGTGAAAATGGGAGATTTAGGAGTCAACTTGGACTCGATTTTGAAATCTAATCATATATTTTGACTCGTGTAGTTATGAGTAGTTGGGATCTACCCCTTGACTCAGGTTTCGACCATGTGGGCTAGTGTTGAGTTTTGTTGACTTTTGGGGAGTTGATTAAAGATCTAAGCTTTATTATTTAGGGTTGTTTTCTATGGATTTTTTTAAATGTTATTGAGTTATTTTTGGCTAGATTCGAGCCGTTTAGAGGTGGTATCTAAAGGAAACACGAGTTTGGAGGGTTGATTTGGCCCGTTTAAGGTAAGTATCTTGCCTACGCTTGTGTGACGAATAATCCTTTGGATTGGACCTTATTTGTCTAATTGTAATATATGTAAAGCAGTGTATATGTGAGGTGATGAGTGTATATGTGGGTGCTATGTATGAAAAATGACCAGACTAGACTCTAGCCTTCATTATGCCTTAATTTTGATTTTGTGCTCTCTTTGATACATGCGTAATCCTTTATATGACTACGCGAATGTCACGCTCCAAACCTGAAGAGACGTTGCCGGCACCCGGTGCCATACTCGGCCCGAGCGTACCACTCTATAAGTGGAAGCTCTAGAGGGGTAAACATACCCAAAAACTAATATATATAATTGTGCAGGACGACGAGGCTGCCATGAATGTCTCCAACTAGCAATACATAAATGATCATATACACAGGGCTGGAAAGGCAACAATACTGATATACAAGATATACAGGACTCGTCTACAAGCGTCTAGAGATAACTGAACTGTATCATGGTCGGGACAGGGCTTCAACCTACCCATCAAACATGTATATATTAAATGGAATCCAAGGTCTAGACCTGGTAACTCCGAGGAAGTGGAGCTTATCAACCAAGTTGATGTTTGACTCTGTCTACTGGGAAGGTCTATCCAGCTGTCTATCAGAACCTACAGGCATGATATGCAGCATCCCCAGCAAAAGGAACTTCAGTACGAAATAATGTACTGAGTATTTAAGGCAGCTGAATAACTTAAATCTGAAATGAACTGATAATATAATAACTGAAAGTAACTAGGAGTCAATGATAATATGAAGATTTGTTTACCTTCTAATACTGACTCAACTCTCTCAATATAGCAAGTAAAATAGTTGTCCGGCCCTATAAGACTCGGTACATATAACTGCTCTATCGTAGTAGGCTCACTCATAGGCGCTCGGCCATACTAGGCTTTGTATCTCGGCTATTCTAGGCTCGCTCATAGGTGCTTGGCCACAGTAGGCTAGGTATATAACTTACCACCGATTATAGCTCAATGGTGGTGAAAATATTGTAATATTGTATATATATACCCTCTGTTTTATTGGCTGGAAGAAGACAATACTTAACTGAATATAAAGTCCCGATAAGGGAGAATTCTGTAACTTATGAGACTAGGATAATGTACATAAATTTAGGAGTACAAACTTCTCTTTATGTCTTGTTATCAAACGCATGTAATTACGAGATCATGCCAAAATGAAGGAAAGGTTTAGCCTTAATATACCTTATCACGATCTTTCCAATAACCACGTTGAACTCGTCTCTTTCGCACCTTAATCTACAATAACGATAATAATAATATCATTAAAGTATGAAAGGTACAACTATCACACGACGAACGATAAGCTTATTTCATATTAAACCGGGCAGCATCTCCCCTATTATCTTTACTTCCTCCTAATTCGAGATAACACCAACAAAACAAGAACACAACAATATAAATATATATATATATATATATATATATATATATATATATATATATATATATATATATACACACACACAC
>NW_017670272.1:1285504-1330326 GCF_001879085.1 Nicotiana attenuata
TATACACACACACACACACACATTAATTTCCAACCTTATATACAACACAAAATACTACAAAACAGCCCAACACACCCCAATCTCCTCATACACAATACAACCACTGTAGTAGTATCAAACAACCCGAAAATTTTATGATGAATGAATAGACAACCGCCCTATATTTATGTGGTGTTTCTCCACACCCTTCCTTCTCCAAAACTCCCTAAAACAGTAGCAAAACATGCAATCCAACGGCAACACGAAACAACCCACAAAGCAATCCACTACAAGTTGAATAACTCGAACTCACGGCTTTCGATCACCATCCTATGAGCTCTTACAATTACATAACGACTTTTCAGACATTTCTAGCAGAAAAAATGGACGAAAGAGAGCAGTATACTTACCTTATTTTTTGAATATCCCAGCTCCAATCTTAATTCTTCAAACCCTAGGTTTTCCTCAAATTAGAACTTGAAATGAAGAGAAAATCACTTAGGGTTTGTGTTACACCCCATGTTTTTGTACGTGAAAGTAGGTCATAAGTCAATTGATGTAAGCTCGAAAATGAGATCCTCTTTAAAAGTATATAAAGCGATTTAATGATGTTACACCCCATTTTCTCAAGCCTTTAAGAGTTAATATTTGAGGACGAATGTTTCGAAGGGGGGAAGGATGTTACACCCAATACTTCAGACGTCATTGTCATTATAAGATTATCTAATCTAAGCTCTAAAAGGATGAAATCCTTCTACAAGGGTAAGAAAGGTTTATTGAAGTCTTAAGTAAGTTAAGATGATATGAGACTTGTTAATCGAAATTTAAATGAGTTTAAAGTCATGATATGACTATATATGATATTTGGATATAAAATATAAAGTTTGAAAACAATCGTATATAAGTTGCGAAAAAACTGACTAAGTATTTGTCTTGTAAGGGAGCTTTTTGAGCAATAAATTTTGTGTGCTATATGAGGTATTTTGGGGACATATTATATACTAAATTAAAGGTCTTGGAATCTAATTTCCAACAATATTAACCGTTCATTGATAAGACATCCGAATAAAGAGATATAAGCGTTGGAAGAAGGGTCAATGATAAGGTGCCAAGTAGCAACTTTTTGACTATTCAACAAAATGGATATTTATATCCCTTATCTCGTCTCTTTCTTCATTTTTCCAGAGACCACAACAAAATAATACCCTTAAAATCACACTTAATCTCTCTACAAGGGTTTCAAAGAATATTAATATCCCGGACACGAAATCAAGAAGCGATAACATTAGAACAATCGCTACGACGTAAGTATCGTTATATCGCCTCTATTTTTCTTTGTAGTTTGAGTTTTGGAAGGTATGTAATAGTTAAGAGAATTCCTAATTTCTGTATTTAAGCTTTTATATATCAAGAAAGGTTGATAAATTCGTTTCCTAAATAGTTAGAACTCGGAAGGTAATCAGAAGTCGTGCGTTCGACTTATTCGACTTGTAGTGGACTGTTTTGTGTTACTTTTGGACTTTCTAGTTTGCTGTTGTTTAATGGAGTTTTGGAGGATAAATGGTGTGGAGGAAAACCACATAATATCGAAATGGTGGATTAATCTTTCTTTGTAATATTTTCGGGGTGTTTGACACTACTATAGTTGTCGTTTTGGGTATGAAGTTATTGGGGTGTGTTGGGATGTTGTAACCTAAATATAACATGGATATGGACTTGCATCCACTGTAGGAGGTAATTATATTGTGTTCTTGCATGTGCTTAAGGTTATGTTGATATTGATTAAGTTAAATGGATGGACTAGACATAAACTAGTGAATAAAGTTGGTAATTGAGGATAGTTGGAGTTGTGGATTGTTTTCTTTGTTATAAATATATGATATAAGGCTGTAATCATTGATAAATGACTTCATTATCATGTTATGATAGTGTTAAGTTAAGTTAAGAAGTCTATAAGGGGTGATATGGGGTATATGGGTTTCAATCGGAGCTTGTCGCTCGTCGTGAAGTAGTTATGACTTGTTGTTGTTATATGGTGTCTTGTTATTGATAATTATGTATTGATGGATTGCTCTGGTCATTATTGTTGGTATATGGTATTGGAGGAGGCTCTTCTTACATGAGAGATGCTGCCCATTTACATTAACGAACTACTAGTTTAAGTTGCGGACTTAGCCTTTACTCAACACTGATTTTGAATCTCTTTATGCTATGGTAGATTGTGTTGAGTTTTTTGAAGAATTGCTTGGAAGGTATTAAGGATTCAATGGATTTAAGGTATGTTAAGTCTATCCCTTCTTTCCTTTTGGTATGATCCATATGATACAAACGAAACGAGTAAATGTGCAACTTTCATAAATTACTCTATTCATATAAGCACTAGGGGCGCCTATGTTGTTGATTCCCCATGTGTCTTATTGTTATATCTTCTATTCATGGGTCTGAGAAAAATACATAGTTGATAAAGTTTAGCCGAAGGCATATTTATATTATGACATTCCGAGAGATCTTATTGACTTACTTCTTATGAATTGCATTCATTCATACATGTACATTGACCCATGACCAGATGGCATTACATACGCGTATATTATATGTATATAGTGTGTGGGGAACGGTTATGGCGTTATATATGCACCACCACTTGATCAGCTGGTATACATTGATGATTTTGCCCACAGTAGGCGAGATGATATGATGGGATGCCCTCAGAGGCTTGATAATGTTACGTACACATATACCTATGCATGGTATGAAATTTATACACATATGCATGACATTATAAATGTTTCATGATTCACAAAGCTATTAAGACATACAGGTTGAGTTCCCTACTCCATGTTTCTTTCATGTTTTTTTATATACTACTTTCATGCCTTACATACTCGGTACATTATTTGTATTGACATCCCTTTTGCCTAGGGACGCTATGTTTTATGCCCGCAGGTACTGATAGACAGGTTGATAGTCCTCAAAGTAGGCTATCAGCTCAGCGAAAGGTGTTTGTGCACTCCATTTGCTCCGGAGTTGCCGATTTGGTAAGTATGATTTGTACATGTATTGATTGGTATGGCAGGGCCCTGTCCCGAAATTTATGTACTCTTAGAGGCTTGTAGACCGATTCATGTATATGGATACTTGTATAGCCATGTTGTCTTATGTTTTGAGTATATAAATGATCATGCCGGCCTTATAGGCCCGTATGTCGCATGCATAAGTTTCTATACTATGTTGGGTCGTCCCATTTCGAGTATACTCTCATGTTTAATTCTAGTTATCTCATGACGGACTTTCAGGTTCATTTACCCGTGATAGTATGATAAGAAGGATACATTATGTTGGTACTCGGTTGGGATAGGCACCGAGTGCCTTCGCGGCCCTTCAGCTTGGGTCGTGATAAAAGTTGTATCAGAGTAGTTCTGTCCTAGGGAGTCTACAAGCTGTGTCTGGTAGAGTCTTGTTTATTGGTGTGTTGTGCACCACATTTATAAGCAGGAGACTACAGGGCATTTAGGACTGTCACTCTTTCTTCTTACTCTAGATCGTGTGGTAGAGCTCAGTTGTAAGAATTCAAACTCCTAAATTTTATTTTATTCGTAATACAATGATACCTAGAACTAGAAAGATAGTTGGTAAGAGATTGAATATGGCTGTGGAAGAGTTGAGTTAGAGGACCTCGATTTCGCTTCGTGCTTATGATGAGTAAATGTGTGGTCTTCAGCAGATCATGTGTGTACTAAGATGTATAAGCTTCTAGATAAGGAGCCCTAAGGCAAGAATATCTATCCACAAATATGGTACAAATGAATAAGAGAATCAGAAGGTAGACAAAAGTTTCAGCAAGTAAAAGAAGCAAGATGAAGAAGGGTACGAGGTACCTAGTTAATAAAGATTATCAGTATTTACAATTCAGGCAGATAAATATAAGCACTTTGAGTTACCTTCAACAGTAACAAAGGTATATACAATTGTCCACACCCATCTCAATTATGTCCTATGGGAGCCAACATATATAGTTTATGAGAAGGATAGGATATCAAAATCCAGCTAGGGTTAGAGTAACCCAAAAATGGTGGATGGATTATTATCATTAGCTAACATTTTTGAAGGATAGTGTAAAATATGCTAATAGTTCTCCTTGCGAGACATCCGATTGTTCACTCTAGAATTGTATAGTCAGATATGAATACTAGAATATTCAGAAATTTCAGAAGATAGGCGGTAGAATGCTAGAAGGGATAAATATTTACATTAGCATGACTCCAGCCTCTAGTAAAAAAATAGGGGAATGTTAGGCGTCCCGAATAGCTAGTGAGATGAAGCAAGGGGAACTAAAAGTGAAAGAATATTTTGTTGAAGTTTTCAGAAAAAAGTGAGAGACAAAAATATAAGCCAGAGAGTAAATGAAGTATCATGAGTAAGATGTGATCAATTGGTGATAACGGTAAATCAAAATATGACAGGATGACATAGACTATAGTCAAGTGAAGGGAAAGACAAGATGAGACATGCCTTGAAACAATAAAAGAATATAAGCCATAAAGTTATATCCTTATTTCAAAAAAATAAGTTGGCGACTCCAACGTGATTACCGGAAGTAAAAGGTAGACCCCGGAGTAATAGAAATCAGTATGGGCTAGTGAACAAGACAGACTGAACATGAGTTAGTGATCAGAAGATTTGATAATATTCGTCATCGTGAGACTTTTAGAGATCATATTCTGACAATAATATAACGGACAACAAAAGAATAACCTTTAAAGTTCATTCAGGAAGACGTTTCCCTAAAGTAAGCACGGTGAGCAGAGTTAAGCTTAAGGGACTAAGTGTGCCAGTTATACTAGGTATCACCCTTGTGCGTAATAAATTCAATTATCCCTGGTACAGAAGGGTTACCGCAAGTCGAGTAAGATGTCAGTGAAGATGTGACAAAAAAATGCCAAAGATGAAGAGGTAACTATCGAACAATAAAGGAAGAATGCAGTAAAAAGGTGAAAGGAATGAGATTGAATTTATTAAGATCCTACAGATATGATATGATATTTGAGATCATATGAGTTACAGGAAATTTCAGTATTCGTAGGCAACAAGATAAGCCAAGTATTCAACAAGTGGCAGAACGACCAAGAAAAGTAATTGCTTACATTTAAAGACAATTGAGAAGGCACAAAAGGAAGTCTATGGTTCTAGCAAGATAAATGAAGTTTTCGAGTAGTATGAATCAATATTTTTAGGTCTCACGCTAAAGTATCGTAGAGCGACAAGGTTTTAGGTAGATATGAGTAAGGATAATAAAAGGTGAGTGAGAAGGTGACGAGAATAGGTAAGTCCTTAAGATTAAACCCATCAAAACAAGAGAGCTGATAGTTTCCATAAGTTATAGAAAGCTCAGTACAGTCTGAATAAACTCAGAGGAGTCTAAGAACTGGCGCAATTAGAGTAGATGAAATGATGCCTTGGTAGTAGAATAAGGATGTAATGGTGATAGATAAGAGCATGACGTTTAGGCCTTTGATTGAGTAATGATTTTAAGAAAAGGGATTTCATGAATTGCATGGTCCCCCATAAGATGAATCACGTTGGGATGCTATGAAATACGGTTATTAAAGTATAGTATCATCCTAGGAGGATCAAACAATTTACTTCAAATGTTCCCCGATGAGACGTGGGCCTTGGTGACAATATATTATGTAAGAAGTTTCAAGTTATCAGTGGTAGATTATGGATCAACATTATGGTGAATCAACAGTGCATGGAGAAAAGTTACAAAGTATGAGATGATATTGGGTCGTCATTCTTAAGATGAACAATAATGAAGAAGAACTAAAGGACGTAGATTTAAACATATAGGATAAGGAGCGAAAGAGAAACCTAGAGTTGTGTAGCACACCTCAGTAATAATAAGCTAAAATAAGTGTTGTAGTATAGTATGACCTACCTAGATGCACTAATACCATAAGGACAGATAACCAAGGCCATGAAACAAAATATAACAATAGTCGTACATTCGACAAAGTACCAAGAGAAGAACTTTAGTACATCTATAGATACCCAGGGGGACAGCTTGTCATAATCCTGTATATGTTCACAAAGTGAGGCCTAGAGATAGGGTAAAACCTAGAGGAAAAAGGAGAGAAGAGTAGAAATGCCCACATACAAATACAGAATCATACATGCTACATGATAGAAGGTAGCAACAGTTACAATATTGGAAGGATTCCGACCACAAGTCGTGGCGTGAGAAAGAGGCCTAAAGGGGGGAATGCCCTGGCCTTTGAATTTATTCACAGAACAATTGCCTAGATGGCAAGGACAATATTAAAGTATTCGCAAGAGCTATAGGTTATGAGACTGATAAGCACATCAGTCAACATTCGGGGACAAATGTTCCAAAGGGGGAATAATGTTACACCCCATATTTTTGTACATGGAATTACATCGTAAGTCAATTGATGTAAGCTTGGAAATGAGATCCTCTTTGAAAGTATATAAAGTGATTTAATGATGTTACGCCCCATTTTCACAAGCCTTTAAGAGTTAACATTTGGGGACGGATGTTTCGAAGGGGGGTAGAATGTTACACTTCTTAATTCAGACGTCACTGTCATTATAACATTATCTAATTTAAGCTAAAAAAGGACAAAACCCCTCTACAAGGGTAAGAAAGGTTTATCGAAGTCTTAAATAAGTTAAGATGAATATGAGACTTGTTAGTCATAATTTAAATGGTTAAAATTAATTATGTGACTACATATGATGTTTGGATATAAAACAAAAAGTCTGGAAAAAATCGGATTTAAGTTGCGGAAAACCGACTAAGGATTTGCCTTGTAATATATCTTTTTGAGCAATAAATTTCGTGTTCTATATGAGCTCTTTTGGGGACATATTATATGCAAAATTGAAGGTCTTGGAATCTCGTTTCGAACGATATTAACCATTTGTTCATTCAACATCCAGATAAAGAAATATAAGCATTAGAAGAAGGGCCAATGCTAGGGTGCCAAGTAGCACCACTTTGACTTTTCAACAAAATGGATATTTATATCCCTTATCTTGTCTCTTTATTCATTTTTCAAGATATCACAATCAAATAAGACCCTTAAACTTATCCTTAAGCTCTCTACAAGGTTTTCAAAGAAGATTAACATAACTAGCACGAAATCAAGAAGCGATAACATTAGAACGATCGCTACGACGTAAGTATCGCTATATCGCCTCTCTTTTTCTTTGTAGTTTGAGTTTTGGAAGGTATTTAATAGTTAAAAAATGCCTACTTTCTGTGTTTAAGCTATTAAATATCAAGAAATGTTGATAAATTTGTTTCTAAATAGTTAGGACTCACGGGACGTTGATCAGAAGCCGTGATTTCGAATTATTTGACTTGTAGTGGACTGTTTTGTGGCTGTTTTGTGTTGCTTTTGGGATGTCTATTTTTCTGTTGTTTAATGTAGTTTTGAAGGATAAGTGGTCCGGAGAAACACCACATAATGGCGAAATGGTAGATTAGTCGTTCTTTGTAACATTTTCGGGGTGCTTGACACTACTATAGTTGTCGTTTTGGGTATGAAGTGATTGGGGTGTGTTGGGTTATTGTAAGCTAAATATAACATGGATATCGAATTTCATCCACCGTTGGACGTAATTATACTATTTTCTGGCATGTCCTTAAGGTTATCTTAATATTGATTAAGTTAAATGGATGGACTAGACATGAACTAGTGAATAAAGTTGGTAACTGAGGATAGTTGGAGTTGTGGACTATTTTTTTTGTTATAAATATATGGTATAAGGCTGGAATCATTGATGAATGACTTCATTATCATGTTAATGATAATTTTACTTAAGTTAAGAAGACTATAAGTGGTGATATGGGGTATATGGGTTTCAATCGGAGCTTGTCGTTCGTCGTAAACTAGTTGTTACTTGTTGTTGTTATATGGTGTCTTCTTATTGATAATTATGTATTTCTGGATTTCTATGGTCATTGTTGTTGGTATATGGTATTGGAGGAGGCTCTTGTTACATGGGAGATGCTGCCCAAATTTACATAAACGAGCAACAAGTTTAAGTTGCGGACTTAGCCTTTACTCAATATTGATTTTGAGTCTCCTTATGCTATAGTATGTTGAGATGAGTTGTTTGAAGAATTGCTTGGAAGGTATTAAGGATTCAATGGAGTTAAGGCATTTTAAGGCAATCCCTTCTTTCCTTTTGGCATGATCCATATGATACAAACGAAACGAGCAAATGTGCAACTTTCATAAATGACTCTATTCATATAAGCACTAGGGGTGCCTATGTTGTTGATTCCCCATGTTTCTTATTGCTATATCTTCTGTTCATGGATCTCAAAATAATACGTATTTGATAAAGTTCAGCCTAAGGCATATTGATATTATGACTTATGCATTGCATTTATTTATACATGTACATTGACCCATGACCAGATGGCATTATATATGCGTATATTATATGTATATGGGGTATGGGGAAAGGTTATGGCGTTATCTACGCACCACCACCAGATTAGCTGGTATATGTTGATGATTTCGCTCACAACGGCGGAGATGATATGATGGGATGCCCTCAGAGGCTTGATGATATTATGTACGCATATACCTATGAATGGTATGAAATTTATATGCATATGCATGATATTATAAATGTTTCATGATTCACAAAGCTATTCAGACTTATAGGTTGTGTTCCCTACTCCATGTTTCTTTCGTGTTTTTTATATACTACTTTCATGCCTTACATACTCAGCACTTTATTTTTACTAACGTCCCTTTTGCCTGGGGACGCTGTGTTTCATGCCTGCAGGTCCCGATAGACAGGTTGACAATCTTCCAAGTAGGCTATTAGCTCAGCGAAAGGTGTTGGTGCACTCCATTTGGTCCAGAGTTGCCGATTTGGTTAGTATGAGTTGTATATGTATTGATTGGCATGGCATGGCCCTGTCCCGACCTTAATGACATTTATGTACTCTTAGAGGCTTTTAGACAGAGGTCATGTATATGGATGCTTGTATGGCCTTGTCGGCCGATGTTTTGAGTATACAAATGATCATGTCAGCCTTATAGGCCCGTATGTCGCATGCATAAGTTTCTATATCATGTTAGGTCGTCCCATGTCGAGTATTCTCTTATGTTGAATTCTAGTTATCTCATGATGTCTTTTCCGGTTCATTTACCCATGGTAGTATGATAAGAGATACGTTACGTTGGTACTCGGTTGAGTTAGGCACCGGGTGCCCGTCGCGGCCCTTCGATTTGGGTCGTAACAGTTTGTGTGCGATTTTTGGGAGGATTTTTGCAGGGGCTTATGTCTGCTTTTTATGCCCTATTATCAGTGCGATATATGAAGAAAAAAGGATGGTAAAAGGTCTCTTTGGCTGACCTGAACTGGCCCCTTTTTGGACATGTGTAGTACTCTCATTTAAGCAAGTAGGTGACTCACCTACTTTTCACCTAGCAGTCTGTACAGTCTCGCAAAAATACATATATCTCTCTACTCTGATGTTTTATCTACAAAAGGTTTAATGAGTTAGAAAATAGACTCATATATCATCAATTTGATGGATGGATCACCTTGTAACTCTAAATATATTATGAGGAAATCGCAGTGACATTTGGCACAAATTTTAGTAAAACTTATGAACGTAACTAATCTCGTCCAAGTCACACCTCTATTTAAGGTTATGAAACATTAGATGCAATAGTAATACCCAACAAGGAGTCGGGGTCAATTCTCCACAGGGAGCCACAAATAGGACTTATAGTATATATTGCAGTATATGAGCTTGAATTATCTCAATTTACGCTTCCACAAATTTGGGTTGTTTCTAGGACTAATTTAAACTAAGATTGCAAAGCTAAGAAATGAAACTAAGAAATTGTTTTTTTTGTTTTTCAAATGATATAAAAGGCTTAGGGCTATGACCTTCACCTAGGTGTTTGCCTAATGGGTTGTAAATTTTAAAGCTTGTTTTATTGGTTGGGGTGTATTATAGCTATCAACACTCAAGTACCCACTCAATACCTCTCGGTCAGAGAGTGATTTTACCCAATTCGACTTTCTCAAGTCCAAATGGATATTGAACAAAATGATTGATAAAAATCTCAAGTCGGGTTTTACTATCTCTTGGTTCAACCCTTTAATTGGGCTTATCAAACTCTCAATTGACCCAATTTCATGTTAGCCATGTTTTCCTAGACTAAGTCTCTCTTTCTCAAGTAGAGACTAAGTCAAATAGGCATGAACTAATGTTTGCAACCATTAATTCTACAATTAAAAGAATGAACAAGGCTAAATAATAAACACCCAACCATAAACAAGCAATAAATCAAACACCCATTAAGATTACACTCTAGAGTTGGGTCACAACCCTAGTGAAAGTATAGCTACTCATGCTTAAAATAGAAGAAGTAGAAGAATAAATAATAATTAAACCCATATTGATAATTAAAATGTTGAAATCAATGTTCAAAAAGCTCAAAATAGCAAAAACTACTAAAAAGAGTAAAAGAAACCGTCTACTATAGCAATTGATGTCAAAAATTGACCTAAAAAAGTAAAACTCTTCTATTTATACAAGGTTGGAATTTTCGGACAAAAATGCCCATTTGGAGGTTCTGCGGCCACACAATTTCATGTGCGGTCTGCACTTTGCTTCATCTTGACGGGATTGGAAATCTAGGGCCACATAATTCTGAACTGCGGCCGCACTGCTATCTTTTTGCGCTCCGCATGATAATGTCTCCTGCCGCGTATTTTTTCTCCGGCCGCACAATAATTGTGCTGTCCACACTTCTATTGGACTTGAGATGCTGGTTCTCTAAACTTTTGCTCTGACCCAGTTTCTCCGGTCGCACATACCATGTGCGGACCGCTTTGCACATTTCTCTGATGGAAATTTCTTCACAACCTGCTGCCGCAGATGATATTCTGCGGTTCGCACTTCTGAGCTTTAGTGCCTGTTTCTGTCATTGAGTTCAGATTACTCCTTCTTGTGTGGGATTTCATCTTGGGATCTCATATTCCAATTTTCTTGTAATTAAGCACATTTCATCAGTTTTCGGGAACACAATTAAGCGTTTTTGGACTAAAACGATAGCTAAAAGGCGCGAATAAGTAATCAATATCCCCATTTATCCGTAATTTGTGATGACTTTCATCATTTTTTGCTCCACAACGAAAGCTAAAAATGCTTTTGCCTTTTTGGTTATAATCTTTTGAAAAATTCTATGAGAAATTGGGCATACCAGATATGAAAGAGTGCAACTAAATGATCACAGATGTTGATGGAATGTGGCAGAGGATTGAACAGATGATTTCCAAGTATTAGAGTTTGAAGTGCTTAAAGAGGGGAAACATGTATAGTAGCCTTAGGCTACTATTTAATCATGCAGGCAGTCTTGAGAAAATAAAGGAGGAGTGCGGTCGTAGAATTCCTTGTGTGGTCCGCACTCTGTTACCTAAAGGCTCACTAGCCTCTGTTGATCTGCGGTCCACACAATTTGTGGTGCGACCGCAGATTTGGACTGTGGACCGCATAATTAGATGTGTGTCCGCAAAATGGAAAATTCTCTGACAGACCAAACTTCAGAAAGTTTGCATTTTCCCTTTCTAAGTTGTGCAGCCGCAGTTGCCTTCTGCTGTAGCATTGAAAATTGTGCGGTTCGCACAATACATGTGTCAGCACATTTTTCATACTTAGCCAATTTTTCTGAGCACAGTTCCTGTAAAGCACACTCATTCCTGCAACACACTTCAAATCTAGTTTGCATAAAATAAGACCTATCTACCAAAGAAGAAAAGAAAAAGAAAAAGAAACATGGGTTGCCTGCCAAGAAACACCTGATTTAACGTCGTGGCACGATGCAGATTACCATCACTTGAAATGAATTACCACCACGACGTGGTCATCACCAACTTTTCCCAAATAATTCTTCACCCAGTGACCATTGACTCAAAATACCTCATCATTTTTATTCTTCAAGTCCAATGCACCAAAGGGTGTCATACCCACAACTTCAAACGGGCCACTCCATTTAGACATTAACTTTTCAGGAAACATCCGCAACCGTGAATTGAACAACAATACAAGATCACCGTCTTTGAAATCTTTGTTCCAAATGTACTTATCATGAAGATATTTCACTTCTCTTTGTATAAGGACGAAATTATGTATGCATGGTACTGGAACTCATCCAACTCGTTCAAATGTGCCACCCTTATGTTGGCGGCGACATCCCACTCAAGATTAAACTTCTTTAAAGCCCACATAGCTTTGTGCTCAAGTTCCACCAGAAGATGACAAGTTTTCCCAAACACCAACCGATATGGAGACATTCCAATGGGTGTTTTGTAAGCCGTCCTATAAGCCCATAAAGCATCATCAAATTTCTTGGACCAATCCGTTCGGTTCGCATTCACTGTTTTAGACAAAATACTTTTTGTCTTCCGGTTGGAGACTTCCACTTGACCGCTTGCTTGTGGATTATAGTGAGTCGTGACTTTATAAGTGACACCATACTTGGTGAGTAAGGCGTCGAAGGCTTTGTTGCAAAAATGTGATCCTCCATCGCTTATGATAGACCGCGGAGTACCAAGCCTTGTGAAAATATTCTTCTTCAAAAATGCCACCACACTTCTCGCTTCATTGCTGGGTAAATCGACGGCCTCAACCGATTTGGACACATAATCAAGTGCGACCAAGATGTAGGTGTTTCCACAAGAACTCACAAAAGGACATATGAAGTCAATACCCCACACATCAAAAATATCAATCTCTAAAATGGTGGTGAGGGGAATTTCATTTTTCTTCAAGATTCCACCGGTCCTTTGACATTCATCACAATGCTTGACTAGATCACTTGCATCCTTTTAAAGAGTGGGACAATAGAAACCGCAACTTAGCACTTTGGCCGCCGTTCATGCTCCACCATGGTGACCACCATATGGCGAAGAATGACAATCCCCAAGAATTTCATATTGTTACTCCTCCGGTACACATCTTCTAATCACTCCATCCGTACAAATCCTAAAAAGGTATGGTTCATCCCAATAATAGTCTTGACAATCCCGTTTGAGTTTCTTCCTTTGGTTTGAAGAGAACACATCCGGGATGATACCACTCACACGAAAATTTGCTAGATCCGCGAACCACGGCGCCTCTTTCATTGAATTAGCCAAATTTTGCTCATCGGGAAAAGAGTCATTGATTTCAAGGCCACATGCGGCCTCCCCTCCTCCTCCAAACGAGACAAGTGGGCTGCCACTTGATTTTCACTCCCTTTCTGATCTTGAATATCAATATCAAACTCTTGAAACAAAAGCACTCATCTCATCAAACGGGATTTGGAATCTTTCTTGCTCATAAGATAACGAAGTGCCGCATAATCCATGTGGACAATTACTTTTGCACCCATCAAGTACGGGCGGAACTTCTCAACAGCAAACACAATGGCAAGGAGATCTTTCTCTGTAACGGTGTAGTTGACTTGGGCACTATTCATGGTCTTACTACCATAGTAGACCGGATGAAAAATCTTGTTGATGCGTTGCCCCAAAACAGCCACTACTACTACATTGCTTGCATCACACATGAGCTCAAAAGGAACACTCCAATTTGGACCGGTGATAATGGGAGTAGTAGTCAACTTGAGCTTTATCAATTCAAAGGCTCTCATACAATCATCATTGAATTGGAACTTAGCATATTTCTCCAAAAGTTTGCTAAACGGGTTTACCACTTTAGAGAAATCCTTGGTTAAACACCGGTAAAACCCCATGTGGCCTAAGAAACTCCGCACGCCCTTCACCGAAGTTGGAGGTGGAAGTTTAGAAATCACCTCAATCTTTGCCTTATCGACTTCAATGCCATTCTTTGAGATCTTGTGGCCAAGGACAATGCCTTCCTCGACCATGAAATGATATTTCTCCCAATTGTGTACCAAATTTGTTTCTTCACATCTTGCCAACACTTTATCCAAGTTTGCGAGACAATCATCAAAGGAATTCCCGACCACCAAAAATTCATCCATGAAGACTTCAAGGTAATCCTCCACCATGTCCGTGAAGATTGCCATCATACACCTTTGAAAAGTTGCCGGTGCATTGCACAACCCAAATGGCATCCGCTTGAAAGCGAAAGTACCATAAGGACATATAAAAGTAGTTTTCTCTTGATCCTCCGGAGCAATAAGAATTTGGTTGTAGTCGGAATACCCATCAAGGAAACAATAGAAAGCAAGACCAGCCAATCTATCAAGCATTTGATCTAGGAAGGAAGTGGAAAATGTTCCTTCCTTGTGACTTTGTTGAGCTTACGATAGTCCATACACACTCTCCACCCGGTCACCATTCTTGTAGGAATCAACTCATTCTTATAATTGGTGACCACCGTCATGCCCCCTTTCTTTGGGACATATTGAATTAGAGAAGTCCACGAACTATCGGAAATGAGGTAGACAACCCCGACATCTAACCACTTGAAGATCTCCTTTTTAACAACCTCTTGCATGGCTTCATTTAGTCTCCTTTGATGTTCAATAGATGGTTTGGCACCTTCCTCCAAGTTAATCATGTGCATGAAAAATGTGGGGCTTATCCCCCGAATATCCGCCAATGTCCATCCAACAGCCATCTTCCCCCTTTGTAGCACCGCCAATGTAGAGTCTACCTGCACGTTAGTCAAACAAGAGGAAAGAATAACCGGTAAAGTAGAAGAAGGGCCAAGAAATTCTTACCAAAGATGTGGAGACAATGGCTTCAACTCCAAGATAGGAGGCTTTTCGATTGAAGGTTTTGTAGGAGGAGTTGTCCTATTTTCAAGATCCAAGGACAATTTGCGGGGGTTATAAGTGTACGACCCCATTCCTTGCAAAGAGTTCACACATTCCACGAAGCCTTCCATCTCTTCATCATCAAAGTTGAGCAAGACAGCCTCTAATGTATCATTAACATTTATCTCAACACTTGTTTCATTTTGAAAGCTTTTGGTCACCCAGTCCACGAAAGAGCACACCTTATTGCTATTGGGTTACCTCATAGACTTACACAAATTTAAAACTAGTTTTTTATCACCAACCCGGAAAGTAAGTTCTCCGGCTTCAACATCAACTAGAGCCTTTCCCGTAGCAAGGAAATGTCTCCCAAGAATAATCGGTACCTCATTGTCAACCTCACAATCAAGAATGACAATGTTTACCATGAAAATGGTAATAACAATTAAATTTGATTATGCGATTTTAAAATACGTGATCTATTTTTATGCTAGTTGTTAAGCAGTTGATGCTATGTGAAAGACTTAGAAATGAGATAAGAGCCTAAAAATAAGATGTTAATCGAACTGAATAACTGACGATCAGGGCCTCGAGCTCGCCTGTTCGGGGGTCTCGGGGTCGAGTTGGGTGCTCGGCTGGGAGCTATCAGGGGTAACCGATGGGCGACTAACAGATGGAATAAAATCAATGACGGCTCTTTATGGCCAATAATAAGCAATAAATGATGAACACTAAATAGAACACAATGAATGCAAGCAATAAATGAAGTAATGAACTCAAGAGAATGTGTTAGAGAGCAGAGAGAATGTTCTTGTATATTTTAGTATGGGGCAACAGATAGATACAAACTGACAGGGATCCCCTTTATATAGGAGGGGAAACCCCAACATAGTACTAATGCATTAATTACAAAAGATATGGAGATGAGACAGCTAGTTGAGGTCATGATTTGGATTTGAGCATAGCTCACTAGACTTTGTCAACTCCCCACTTTTTCATTAAAACTGTTGGTCTGCACCGCCCCGTGGTCGGGCGTCGGTAGGACTCGAGGGTGAACTTCGACCATAGCCTCGAACCTGTGAAATATGCTTACGAGCCATCAAAACGATGGGAAATTTGACCCTCCGATTTTACCGTATACAGATAGTCCCCACATTTCTTAGAGTGAAAGTGATAAGAAACGACCTTGATTTCCTGCCCTTCTGGTACTTCCGTAACGACGGTAGTTACAAGGTACCAAAAGATGGCGTACACACAGCTCCCGAAAGCCATCACATTGATCACAGCGGTCGGCTATCCCTTGGCCCCCTTCAACGCACGTGTGGGTCTTCTATAATTACTTCTCCTTTCGTTCTTTACAACTTACTGTACCACCAAGCTCCCAAAAAGGGTTCCTTCTACCTTTGCTTTCGCAACTTCCCTGTCCCTTTTGAAATCTTTCAGGAATGACGAAAGCTTCCGCCTCTGTTTCTCAGGAGAACGTGACCTCATCCTCTTTGCTTCCACCCAAAGGCAAAGCGGCAGTGCCTCCTCGCGCTGAGTAATGTATTCCGGGATTTTTCTTGACGGCTTACGATTTCAAGGCTAAGAGACCTTCTTCGAAGCCGGGGTGTCGAGAGCCTATCTTCTTTTTGTGGAGGTCCTCGAGGTCGGGTACCACCTCGGGTCTTGCAATGATGCCAATGACTTCTTGGAGCCTAACTTCTTTTCTATGGAGGTCCTCGAGGTCAGGTACCACCTCGGGACTTGCGATGATGCCAATGGCTTCTTGGAGCCTAACTTCTTTCGACGGAGGTCCTCGAGGTCAGGTACCACCTCGAGACTTGGTTGACGCGGGGTTTTCGACCTTGAAGCATCGTATCGCAACGTCGAGTGTAGGATATGGTTACGAAATAGCCAAGGCGACTCCGCCGGCGTATCTTTCCAAAGCGATAAAAGCTTTAGCCAACATTTTTAATCGGCCTTTGAGGCAGGTGGGTGGTCGCCGTTTTTTCCATATATAGGGTTGTCTTCGCCCCTTTGGAGATTCCGCTATTATGAGCAGTTGTCCTTTTTCATAGAGTTCTCCTTTCTTACGCCAATTTTCCTTTAACTCAAAGCTTTCGCCCAAGTCTTCATTTCCCCTTCCTTTTTTTTACTACAGCCATGGTTGCTATGCCCGAATCCGCTTAGAAAGGAGAAAAGAGCTTCGCCTCTGGGCACTTTGCTTCGGGAGGGAATCTCCCGCCAGAAGAGACTCCAGTGTTCGAGGTTATCGGGATTATGCCTCGTAGTTCATTTCTTTAATAGGAGAGGAGCATGTCAAATCAGTGAGAAAACACTGTGGATGGGGGGAGAAGGTAGTACTGCGTGTATTTCCCCTGAGAGAGAGCGTTATGGATCATGCTGAGGGGTTTTTGAACGTGTATACGTACCCTTTCACGCTAGGCCCCCCTGATAGGGTTGTGCTTTATTTCTGTCGGAAATACCGGATCACCTTGGCGCAGATTCATCCGTCATTTTGGCGAATAGTACTGATGATGAGGTTCTTTACGGAGAAGGCAGGGCTTGAATTCACGCTCAGTCATCTTATTAGGTTGTACCGACCTTTTCACCATCAAGGTCAGTTAACCTTACGATGTCGGTCGGCCATGCCTTTCGTTGTTGATGATGAAGAAGACGAAGATCGGGAGTGGATGAGTCGATTTTGTCCAAGTACGGACTGTTGATATTATCCCCGTGGAGTTTATGCCATTCCTTGAGGAATGGAATTATACACGTATGTGGTACACTCCTTCCTTTGCAATTTTTAAATTATGACGAAGGAGTGTTCCATAAATGTGCCTTCTTTCCCTCTTCTGCAGCAATTTCTTGGGTGTCGTGCGAGGTCCCTGATCTGCCAAATTGGGCTCGGGAGTTGGCGGCCCATTTGACCCTGTTATTGTAGGCATCGGGGAGCCTTCTGAGGCGAGGCCGTGCCCCTTTGGAGAGGGAGAAGGGTTGCTAGCCTCTGGGCTTAATAATGACAACAATAAGCAAGAGATACCTTTGTAGGGCGATGGTGCTCAATGCAAGGTGAACCTGGAACGGGGGCCCGGAGTGGAAGTATTGACTGAGCTTGTCGCGCCCGTAACTTCTGGCTTTGGAAAGGCGGTTTTCCCTCCGCTGTCGTCCTCTTTTTCCGTCGGAGGTACTTCGAGGGATACTCGAAACCCGGGATCACATGCACAGAGCGGTCGTCCCAGACCAGGGACGACTCTTTCAGAGCTGAGGTGCCAGGCTAGCAGATGTGCGCTCGACCTTCGAGGAAGCCCAGCGGCTTCACTCTGGTGAGTTTTGGCACAGGCCTTTCGAGTTTCGTGCCTTCCCTTCTTTATTGGGTTTCCTTTGTAGGCTTTTGACAAGCTTAAGTCTGAGGTGCTTCCCCGTGAGGCCAGGCTGCGGAAAGCTCTGGATGAGGAGAAATCCCTTAGGCTCCTTTGCGATGAAAGGGAAGTTGAGCTGGCACGCTTACGGTATGAGGCGAGTCAGAGCTTGAATTATGAGAGCTATTTGAAGGAGCAGGTAGTTTTTGTTCCGAGGGAGTGTGTGTTCCTTCTTCTAGCTCCTGAGGTAAATATTTTGTTTATTTTCAGTTGCAGAAGAAGACGGAGGACCTGGAGCGCCTTCAGAACGAAGCTGGCCAAGCCAAGCGCGAGTATGATGAGTTAAAGGCTCAGGTGGAGGTTCAGGCTTCTGCGGGGCAGGGTGCTCTGACTAAAGCCTCCGCTTTTGAGGTTCAACTTTGCTTAGTTCGTGATAATAGCTCGATTCGAACAGATATGATTACGAAGCTCGAGTCTGAGCTTTTGAAGATAAAGGCCGAAGTTGTGGATGCCCGGGCTGAAGCCGTAGTGAGCCGACCGCAGCTGACCAGAAAGTGGCGGTCTACTTGAAGGATGCTGTCGATGCTCAAGCTAAACTGAGAAAGGTTCTCGACCACGAGGGCAGGAGAAAAGAATATGCTCGGTGTAAGTCTCAAAGGAAAACCCTCGAGGAGATCCATGCTAGGGGCTTTGACCTCTCGGAAGAGGTGAAGCAGGCGAGGGCAGACGAACGTGGTGCTAAGGCGCTTCTGTCCGATGCTGAGGATAGCGAGGATGAGGCCGATGGGCCATAGTCCCTAAGGGAACGTAGATTTCACTTTTCGATTCTGTATATAGTACTTTGAAAGCACGTTTGTAGATGGAGCTTGTGTTTTTTCTCATGTATGTGTATAAAAGGAAACCTTGCGGTTTTATTTCTTCTGCATTTCTTTTTGCCTTGAATTTAGCCAGGTGAACTGGTTTTTGGGTTAGAAGGAATCCTTAGATTCGTAGCATGGACCTGAGGCTCATTGGGCTGGCCCGTAGGCTCTTACGTGCTGTGTCGGTACGACCTTTTTATGTGCTGGCGATAGTGGCTCTTACGCTTTTGCTCTTAGGCAGATTTAGTTAACTGTTATTGGGTTCAGTCTCCGAATTGGGTTTCGACTCGAGCTCATTCGACCCTCAATTTTTGAATTTAGAGCTGGCCCTTAGGCTCTAACGCGTTGGGTCAGTATGACCATTTATGCGGGCTGGCGACAATGGCTCTTACGCATTTGCTCTTAGGAAGATTTAGTTAACTGTTTTAGGTTCAGTCTCTGAATTTGGTTTTGACTCGAGCTCATTCGACCCTCAAGTTTTGAATTTAGAGCTGGCCCTTAGGCTCTTACGCATTGGGTCGATATGACCTTTTACGCGGGCTGGCGACAATGGCTCTTATGCCTTGGGTCGAAGCGACCTTTTATGTGGGCTGGCGACAATGGCTCTTACCCCTAGGGTCGATGCGACCTTTTATGTAGGCTTTATTTTTCCATCGAGAAGGATTTTTTGAAAGAGTTTGCTTGACTCTTCGACGATTTAATAGAAAACCTTGATTGCGAGTCGTTATATGGCGATGATCGAGCACCTCGGGAGGTTTGGCTCGAAGGCTGAGTATCTCGAAGCTGGTGTTTAGGAGCTGACATGGTCAAAGCTCTTTTGCCTATGTCGAGGGTAGCCTGTTTAACTGGTTCTTTTTGAAGTAGATTCGAAGTAATTGAAGGCTTGTGGTTTTGTAGCGACGATCGGGCATCCCTGAATCGCATTAGTTTGGCTGGTACAGCCTTGTGACAGTAGTCATTTGTGTTGGGCCGGAGGCATTTAGTCCCGAGTGAATTAGTTTCGGCGTCTATATCGAGGGTATGCCTTTTAGGGGTCTTACAAGTTCGATATATAGCCTTAACTTTGAGATCGGGTTTATGCCTTTAGTAAGGTCTTACAAGTTTTACATGCCTTTGAGGTCTTACAGTTTTGGATACTTGGTACAAGTACGATTCATGCCTTGCTTGAGGTCTTACAGGTATTGTTGCTTGGTATAAGCGTGGTTCATGCCTTGCTTGAGGTCTTATAGATATTGTCGCTTGGTACAAACGTGGTTCATGCCTTGCTTGAGGTCTTACAGATATAGTTGTTGCCTTATACAAGTCTTACGAGACCGAGGTTGCCCATTTGGGGTCTTATGGCCTCGAATTTTTGATAAGTCGATGGAGATGGCGATTGACGGCAGTCCCCGAGTTATTGAGGATATCTCGGCTCGGGAGCCATTGCGATGGAGATGGCGATTGACGGTAGTCCCCAAGTTATCGAGGATTTCTCGGCTCGGGAGCCATTGCGATGGAGATGGCGATTAATGCCAGTCCCCGAATTGTCGAGGATTTCTCAGCTTGGGAGCCATTACTAGCAACCTTGGTATTTCCTCATTGATGGCTTACGATTCCGGAGTTTCCGACCCGGGGGTCATGTGGACTTTGAGTTTTCGATGCCAGTCGCCGAGTGCTCGGGACATTTTTGGCTCTGGAGCTGTTTTGTGATCTCAGTGTTGCCTCATTGAGGGCTTATGAGTTAGGATCTCCGACCCGGGGGTCGCATTGTTTTGAGTTGTCGATGCCAGTCCTCGAGTGTTCGGGACGTTTTTGACAGAGGAGCTGTGTTTGCAAAAATGACGAGTCTCTTTTGAAGCGTGAAATGCTTTGATGGAAAGTATTCTTCGATTACTTGGTACAAGTATACATGTTTTTGCTATCAATGGCCTGGTTATTCTATATGGACACGCTTCGTTCGACCGTTTGGTCCGGTACATCATTTTCCTATCGAGACCCCATTTGGCGTATCTTGGCTTCTCCGAGTAGGTATCCTTCCGGGGGGGACGCCCCCCAGTATTAGAGGTTGATTGCAAAAGAAGACTTGAATACTTTGTTGAGTCTTCCTTAGGTAGCATATGGATGTTGCCTTGTTAAAAACTTTGCTGGTAAAACCCTATTTGGGATAAAAACCCGGTCGAAGGAAAAAGGGTGCAACACATGCTTTTGAAACCTAAGGCCTTCGAGTTGGAGAGTGCTTTGGCCTTTTCAATCAAATACCTGCACTCAGGTTAGCGTAGAGTAAAATTGAAAGAAAAGGGAGACGGTCATACCTTAGTGTAGAATGTGTCGGCGATGTTTTGAGCCCTGATACGTTTCAGTCGCTTGTGATGAGGAAGCGGTACGGTCTTCTACTTTGTTTAGTCGGGCTTAACCAAAGACGTAGTTTGCTATCGCTATTTTACTGTTTGATAATCCTTTGTCTCATTCGAGGGTGGAGGCACTGGTATCGGCGTTACATCGTGTACTGCGAACATTTCCCTTGCTGCTTGTTGTTCCCCGTAGATTGTTTTAATCCCCTCTTTTGCTGAGAATTTCATCATTTGATGGAGGGTGGACGGTACCGCTCTCATGCAGTATATTTATCGCCTTCTGAGCAAGGCGTTATACCTCATGTCTCCTTCGATGACATGGAATTTGGCATTTTGGGTTGTGCCGGCCACATTGACTGGGAGGGTGATTTCCCCTTTTGTTGTTTTGCTCGCCATGTTGAATCCGTTGAGGACCCGTGAGGTGGGAACGATTTGGTCGAGCAACCCTAGCTTCTCTACCACTCTCGACCTGGTAATGTTGGCCGAGCTACCTGGATCCACGAGTACACGTTTAATTTGAAATGTATTCACAAGGAAAGAGATTACCAGTGTGTCGTTGTGAGGTTGAGACAAGGTCTCGATGTCCTCGTCGCTGAATGTGAGGGCATCCACGGGTATGTAACCCCGAGTTCGCATTTCTATGGTGATTGATATTTTTATTCTTCTGATCGTGGGCTCCTGTGGTTCGTCGATGCCTCCCAAGATCACGTGGATGACATGCTGTGGCTCATTTGTTTCTCTCTTCTTTGTCGCCTCTCTTTCCCGGAACTGGCTTTGACCCGGTCGCTTAGGAATTCTCGGAGGTGACCTTTATTGAGTAGTCTGGCTACTTCTTCTCAGAGCTGGTGGCAATCCTCGATCCTGTGGCCGTGCGTGTTGTGAAATTCACACACTAAGTTATGATTCCTTTGCGAAGGATCTGATTGTACGGGCCTGGGCCACCTGGCATCTCTGATTTTACTGATGGCGAACATGATGTCTGACACATCGACGTTGAAGTTGTATTCTAACAAGCGAGGTGCCTCCGTTGGCCCTGTATGCCAATCAATTCCGGCTCTGTTGACGAGTCCCCGAGGATTCTGTCCTCGATCCATCCTTCGGTCGTTGCGGGGTATGTTACGCCTTGGGGCATTTCTCTGGCTTCGATGTATGGCTGGTTCCCTTCTTTGTTTGGTTTTGGCTCCTTTGCCAGAAACATGCTTGGGTATACCGAGCTCGAGGGGTCCCCCAGTTGGTCGTCCTCGACCCTGATTTTTGACTGGTATCGGTTGTGAACGTCCGACCAGGTCACGGCGGGATATTCAACCAGATTCTATTTCAACTTCTTCGAAGCCACCGAGCTTCGCTCATTCAAACCTTGAGTCAAGGCCTGCACTGCCCAGTCGTCAGAGACTGGTGGTAGTTCCATTCGTTCCATTTGAAAGCGAGATACGAACTCTCGTAGCATCTCATTCTCCCTTTACTTAATTTTGAAGACGTCGGATTTCCTTATTTCTACTTTGATGGCACCAGCATGTGCCTTAAATAAAGAATCCGCCAGCATGGCAAATGAATCTATTGAGTTTGGGGCCAGGTTGTGATACCACATCATTGCCCCTTTAGAAAGTGTTTCCCCTAACTTCTTCAGCAGGACGGACTCGATCTCATCGTCCCTCAGGTTGTTGCCTTTCACCGCACGTGTGTAAGCAGTAACGTGCTCATTGGGGTTCGAGGTTCCGTTGTACTTCGGAAGATCTGGCATTCTGAACTTCTTCGGAATAGGTTTTGGAGCCGCTTCCTGTGGGAATGGCTTTCGCACGAACTTCTTTGAATCCACACCTTTCACGATCGGGGGTGCTCCCGGAATCTGGTCGACCCTGGGACTCTAGGTCTCGACCTTTTTATCGTTGGCCTCTATCTTTTTCTCGCCCGATTCGATCCTCCTCGTGAGGTCCTCGAGCATCTTTACGATGGTGGGGTCGGCAGCCGACCCGTTGTTGCTTGATCTCTCTGGTACCTGCTCGGCTGGGCGAGCCGTCCCCAGTGCTACCGTGCTAGGAGTTTTCTGGTGACTTTGCAACTGAGCAATAGCCAGCTGTTGTGCTTGCAACATTTCAAAAATAACGCGAAGGATAACCTCCCGTTCTTTCCTAGCTGGGGTTTTCTGAGCTTCTTGTCCGTCTCCTTGGTGCACGCTCCTGCTAGTTTGGGAGCTTATATTGACGTGTTGAGCGTCACGTGACACCGCGTCCACGGGAATTAGCTCTGGCGCATTCTCAGGGTTTCGTGGGTGTACACCAGCACCTGGAACATCCACCCCATTTTCTCTATGGTTCTCAAGATTTTTGTTTACGGAATCAGACATTTGGACCTGAAATCAAAGATCTTGGGCAAGAAAAAGTGTGAAAGATAACTTCCGTTGTGTAGTGAAACTAGCAAGAAAATAATCACTATTATTTTTGGCCCCACGGTGGGCGCCAAACTGTTTACTGTGAAAATGGTATAACAATTAAATTTGGTTATGGGATTCTAATAATACGTGATCTATTTTTATGCTAGTTGTTAAGCAGTTGATGCTATGTGAAAGACTTAGAAACGAGATAAGAGCCTAAAACAAGATGTTAATCGAACCGAATAACTGATGATCGGGGCCTCGAGCTCGCCTATTCGGGGGTTTCGGGGTCGAGTCGGGTGCTCGGCTGGGAGCTATGGGGGGTATTCGATGGGCGACTAACAGTTGGAATAAAATCAATGACGGCTCTTTATGGCCAATAATAAGCAATAAATGATGAACAATAAATAGAACAAAATGAATGCAAGCAATAAATGAAGTAATGAACTCAAGAGAATGTGTTAGAGAGCAGAGAGAATGTTCTTGCATATTTTAGTATGGGGAAACAGATAGATACAAACTGATAGGGATTCCCTTTATATAGGAGGGGAAACCCCAACATAATACAAATGCATTAATTACAAAAGATATGGAGATGGGACAGCTAGTTGGGGTCATGATTTGGATCTGAGCATAGCTCACTAGACTTTGTCAGCTCTAGATGTGCGCCTAGGGAACTCCCCACTTTTTCATTATAATCGTTGGTCTGCAAGGCCCCGTGGTCGGGCATCGGTAGGACTTAAGGGTGATCTTCGACCATAGCCTTGAACCTGTGAAATATACTTATGAGTCATCACAACGTCAGGAAATTTGACCCTCCGATTTTACCGTATATAGACAAAATCCGCTGGAAGAATGAATTTATCGACACAAACCAAAACACCGTCAATCACTCCCAATGGTCTCTTCATGGTACAATTGGCCATTTGTAATCTTATAGATGTGGGTCTTGGTTGCCGAATTCCCAAACTCTTGAAAACCAAATAGGGCATCAAATTAATACTTGCCCCAAGATTACAAAGAGCTTTAGCACACTTGGCACTTCCAATGGTACAAGGGATTGTGAAACCACCGGGATCTTCCAATTTGGGAGCCATTGAATGCATAATCACACTCACTTGATGAGTCATTTTTATAGTTTCACAATTCATCAACCGCTTCTTTGTCACCAAATCCTTTATAAAATTCTCATAACCGGACATTTGCTCCAAAGCTTCAACCAATGGCACAATGATCGGTAGACTTTTCATCATGTCAATGAACTTTTTGAATTGATTTTTTCCATTTTGCTTGGCAAGCTTTTGAGGGCATGGAGGAGGAGGCTTAGGAAATGGTGCCTTAGCCTTTTGCACTACCGGTTCCGGTATGTCAACAATGTGATCCCTAGACGGGTTCACTTCCTCTTGAGTGTCTTCCACATTTTTATCAATATCAATCCGCACTTAATCAGTTGCTTTCACCACATTGTTCGGGGTGTCATACTCTTGTACCACTTTCTCATCATCCATAAGTTTCCTTTGACTTGAGGTGGGTGCATTCCCACCTTTTCCACTCCCTGTAGTAATGGCCATGGAATGTCCCATGTTGTTCCCACCCTTTGGGTTCACCACCGTTGGTAGTGCCCCCTTAGGACGAGTGTTTAGAGCTTGAGAGATTTTCCCCATTTGAACTTCTAAGTTATGAATTAATGTATTGTGGGAAGCAAGTTAGGAATCAGAATCGACATTCTTCTCCATCATTTGCTTGAGCATATTCTCAATACACCCCATTTCATTGTTGGGACAACTTGGACCATAGGAAGGATAAGGAGGCGGGTTACTCGGTTGTTGATACATTGGGGGCCTTTGAAAACCCTAACCCCGATTTCCTTGATTATCGTACCATCCCCCTTGGTTGTTTCCTCCCCAATATTCTTGGTTGTTGCCACTCTAATTGCCTTGTTTATTTCCACGACTCAAATTTCCTTGATTGTTGTTATTATTCCAATTTCCTTGACTGTTTCCACCACTCCAATCACCTCGCTTGTTAGAATTCAAATCACCTTGATTACCTTGAGGTCGCCATTGTTGTTGATTCGGGCCTTGAGAGTTGTTCTTTTCCGTTTAAAGTTGTTCATACATTGCATTTCCTCCTCTTGTTCATTGTAAGATTCATCTTGATCAAACCCACTATCTTCTTGCACATAATTCTCCTTACGGTTTTGCACTTGTGGACCCTTGGTACTTCTTTTGTTTACCATCATACTTACTTCCTCTATGGCATTGACTTGCTTAGGACCTTGCACTTGTTGATTTGAGCCTTGGCTAATTGATTCATTGTGGTGGTCAATTCGGCAATGGCTTGGTCATGATCATGAAACTCTTTATAGAGGTGAATCACATTTGGATCACCTTGAGGAACATTAGCTCGACTTTGCCATGCCGATGATGCGTCCGCCATTCCATCTAAAATCTCGTAAGCTTCCGCATACTGCATCGTCGTGAAACTTCCACCGACAAGTTTAATTACCACACACTGATTGGTCGTATTGATCCCCCGATAGAAAGTTTGTTCAATCATAGCTTCCGTCATGTCATTATCGGGGCACTCTTTGACCATTGTCCTATACCGTTCCCACATCTCATGTAACGGCTCATTGGGCTCTTGTTTGAATGCTAGAATCTCGTCTCTAGGAGTAGCCATATGCCCGGGAGAAAAGAACTTGGAAATAAATTTCTCGGCCAACTTATCCCATGTATGGATGGAATGGTTTGGCAATCTCTCTAACCAATCCAAGGCTTTCCCCCGTAGAGAAAAGGGAAATAGCCTTAACCTTAAAGCATCCTCGGTAATGTTGTTTGCTTACTCCCCCAACAAGTGTCCACAAACCCCTTCAAGTGTTATGCATTTTGAGTCGGAGCTCCGGTGAAAAATCCCGGTTGCTCTAAAAATGTGAGCATTACTTTTGTGATTTGAAAGTTGCCCGCTCTAATGCACGGCGGCACTATGGCACTTGCATACCCTTCATTTGGCAACACCCGGTGTGGAGCCATTATTGGAGGAGGTGGGGGTGGAACTGGGATGTTGTCTTGAGGCTCCTGACCTCGTCTATTTGCTTGAGGTTCAAGAGGAACCTCATCGACTTGGTCATCATCAATGTCAACATCCCTCAAAGCCATGTTTCGGAGTTGATCATTCTTGAGGGACATTGTTGCACCTACGATTGATTCACAAAAATCAGTAACACAGAAGGAAAAAAAGATAATTCACACAGAAAACCAAATATATAGCTAAATCCGTTTATAGATCTCCGGCAACGGCGCCGAAAATTGATCACGTCCAAGTCACACCTCTATTTAAGGTTTTGAAACGGTCAATGCAATAGTAATACCCAACAAGGAGTCGGGGAGATTTTCCACAGGGAGCTACGAATGGGATTTACGAGTATATATTGCATTATATGAGCTTGTCAAAGAGTGATTTTGCCCAATTTGGCTTTCTCAAGTCCAAATGGGTATTGAACAAAACGGTTGATAAAAAGCTCAAGTCGGGATTCACTATCTCTAGGTTCAATCCTTTAATTGGGCTTATCAATCTCTCGATTGACCCAATTTCTTGTTAGCCAAGTTTTCCTAGACTAAGTCTCTCTTTCTCAAGTAGAGACCAAGTCAAATAGGCATGAACTAATATTTGCAACCATTAATTCTACAATTAAAAGCAAGAACAAGGCTAAATAATAAACACCCAACCATAAACGAGCAATAAATGAAACACCCATTAAGATTACACTCCAGGATTGGGTCATAACCCTAGTGAAAATCTAGCTACTCATGCTTAAAATAGAAAAAGTAGAAGAAGAAATGATAATTAAACCCATATTGATAATTAAAATGATGAAATCAATGTTCAAAAAGCTCAATATATCAAAAACTACTAAAAAGAGTAAAAGAAATCGTCTATTATAGTAGCTGATGTCAAAACTTGACCTTAAAAAGTGAAACTTTTCTATTTATACAAGGCTAGAATTTTTGAACAAAACTCCTTTCGGAGGTTCTACGGCCGCCGAATTCCATGTGCGGTCCGTACTTTGCTTTAGCTTGACAGGATAGAAAATATGTGGCCGCATAGTTCTGAGATGCGCCTGCACTTCTCTCTTTCTGCGGTTTGCATAACAAGTCTGCGGCCCCGTAGCTTTTCTTCTGCGGCCGCACAATAATTGTGTGGTCCGCACTTTTGTTGGACTTGAGATGCAGGTTCTCTGAACTTTTGCTCTGACCTAGTTTCTGTGACCGCACTTTGCACATTTCTCTGATGGAAATTTCTTCACAACCTGCGGCCGCAGATGATATTCTGCGGTCCGCATTTCTGAGCTTTTGTGCATGTTTCTGTCCATGAGTTTAGATTACTCCTTCTTGAGTTGGATTTCATCTTGGGAGCTCTTCTTCCAATATTCCTGCAATTAAGAATATTTTATCAGTTTTCGGGAACACAATTAAGCGCTTTTGGACTAAAACAAAAGCTAAAAGACGCTAATAAGTAGTAAAAATCCCAACTTATCAGTAATTTGTGATGACTTTCATCGACTTTGGCTCCACAACTCCCTTGACTTCAAAACATAACACATGACTATCATACGAATAAAATAACTCATAACATAACCCTCTTATCATGTTAAGAACCCTAGTCACACCCCAAAGGTACGGGTTATAACATTCCTAACTTGTCTACTTTCGACGAAATATTATTTTCTTCAACTACCTTAGCTTCTGAACCTTCCAACCCTCTTTGTACTTGTTGTTCATGATCTTCAATATTTTTAACCTCTGAGGTAATATGATTAACTTACTTTATGTACTTTCAAAGATGATCTCATTTTTGTGTTTTCATAAATTTACTTACGACGTACGAGCTCATCCTTTCATGCTAGAGATTATGTTTTAAGATTATTATCTCCTAATTAACCAAGATGGAGGTTTATGGAATCATTGATAAATTAATTTAGTCAGGTCTTATATGTTTGAGCACACATCCACACTATATTATTTTCATGTCCTTGTGTACTTTATTGATGAATTGTGAGAATATATATCTCGGCGGTAAATTGTATCTTGAGTTGTTATGATTCTGGCACATGTGGACATATTGGGAGGATTAATTGGGTGTTGGCACGAGGTCTATTCCATGTGGATATTGTTATTCTGATTTCACATGCAACTCTATGCCTATATTATTGATTGCTAATTCCTTTGTCAAAAACTGATTTACCTATGATGAGCTGATAACCCTTATTTTGTTGAGTGATGGTACTCCCTTCTATTATATTCATGTAGCCAGTTATTGGTTATATTGCACAGGTTGTTTGACTAGTGAGTATCACATGACTTTAACCTCGTAACTACTTTACCGAGGTTAGTCTTGGAACTTACTGAGTATATGTTGTCTCGTACTCTTACTACACTTTTACATATTTTTGTGCAGAATCCGGTGCTGGAGATAGCGAACTTCACGTGTGAGCTTTGACTGTTCGAGAGGATTCAAGGTAGTGCTGCACGGACGCTGCAGACCCTTGGAGTCCCCTCCCCTTAAATTTCAAACTGTTGCTTTATTTTCAAATAATATTTTATTTTTTTAGACTCGTTATGTATTCAGTTAGAGCTCATGACTCGGTATTACCTGATTTGGGAGTTTGGCTTATGTAACTTTGTATTGGCTTGGTGGAGCTTTGTTTCGTAGTTTATGATAATTTCAAACTTATTATATCCTATTTTGCTGTTTTTATGTTATTTTATGATTTTCTTACTTAGTCTTGGAGGTTAAATGCCATCACGACTTGGAATTTTGGGTTGTGACAAGTTGGTATCAAAGCTATAGGTTCACAGGTTCTACGAGATATGAGCAAGTCTAGTAGAGTCGTGCAGATCGGTTTGGAGACGTCTGTACTTATTTTCGAGAGGCTACCATACTGTTAGGAAACTCCACTTTTACAAAAATTTTGTCATGTGTATTTGTTTATTCCAAATTTTGAACCTTTACTCTTTTATTCTCTCATAGTTGGTGAGGACACATTCTGTGCGATCAACTAAGCAGGCACCAGTGCCTCTATTAAAGCCATGAGAGACCGAGACCAAGGTAGATGCTGACGTGGGGCACCCGCTGCAGCTCGAGCTTTCTTCTAGAGCAACATTTGTAGAGCCACCAGTAGCTCCAGTAAAAGAGCAGGATCTTGATCATGTTGAGCACGTGGGACCCGCTCAGGCTCCTGAAGGGCCTATTACTATGCCAGGGCTTCAGGAGACATTGGCTCACTTTATGAGTATGTTCAAGATCTTGGCCCAGGTAAGGTTGATTCCGGTTGCACCAGCTACATAATAGGCTAGGAAATGAGCCTAGACTCCTACCATACGTACACTAGAGTTGTTGGCTCATATTTATCAGACATCGGGTGCTACGCTGGTGTAACCAATAGTTGTAGTACATCCTGAGGTAGGGTCAGTTGTGTCTCCTGAGGAGCATAAGAGGTTGGAGAGGTTTCAGAGACTTCGTCCTCACCATTTTAGTGGAGGGACTTGTTGGATCATAGGGTTTTTTGGATCAATGTCATCGTATTCTGTATATTTTTGGTTTGATGGAGTCGAACGGGGTCGACTTTACTGCCTTCCAATTGACGAGGTAGGCATACAAATGGTGGCAGACTTATGAGACGAGCAGGACAGATGGTGCATCACCACTTACATAGTTCCAGTTCTCAAATCTTTTCATGGGTGAGTTTACCCACAGACCCACATAGATGAGTTTCATAATGAGTTTGAGCATTTTCACCACGAGGGTATGATTATGACCCAATATGCTATGAGGTTTTTAGAGTTATCATGCTATGCAACTTATTTGGTTTCTACTGAGAGGGAGATAGTCTGTAGATTTGTTGGAGGACTCACTTACATTCTCAAATTTGGGATGGCAGGGAAATGGAGACTAAGATTGCATTTCATCAGGTTGTTTAGATTTCCAGGAGGCTATAGCCTATCCGTAGACAGGAGACGAAGGTTAGGTAGGTTGAGAAGCATCATGGATTTGGAGGATTTAGTGGATCCTACTACGGGGGAAAGGTTCGTAATGGTAGAGTCTTTGTCAGTCGACCAATTCAGTCTGCACTTCAGGTTTCATGTAGTGCTCTAACTAGTAATGGATCTGAAGTCACTCGTACCGGGCAATCATTCTTCAGTGCACCTCTTGCATAGGGTTAGTACAATGGTTATTCTAGTCGTCTGGTGAAGTCTAAGATCCAGCAGTCACATCTACAAAGAGGTTGCTATGAGTGTGGTGATACAAGGCATATTATGAGAGATTGTACCATATTTTATACAAGTGTACCTCAGTAGGGTACCCAGGCTACGATTCCCGCTCCAGATGCTACACCACCTGCACAGCCAGCTAGATATGGGGGATATGTGGGTAGAGGTTGTCGTAGACAAGGAGGCCAGACCCGCCGTTTTGCTTGCCCTGGTAGGACTGAGGCAGTTGCATCTGATGCAGTCATTACAGGTATTATTCCAGTTTATTATAGAGATGCTTTAGTATTATTCGTGTGAGAACCCGATAGGTCATTTTGAGTACAGCTAATTTTAGTATTCTAAGACCTCCCAAAGCTTCATTTGTTGTTTCTTGATTTACGTGCATGGTCCATATTGTTTTTTGGAAAGTTTTTACATAAAATTTTGTAGAAAAGGTAATTTTTGACTTAAAATGAGGCTAGAGTTGACCACGATCAAAATTCTTGGTTAACGATCCCTGATTGGTGTTTGACAATTTCGACAGGTTCGTATGATATTTTTGGACCTGTACGAACATTTAGTTGGGGTCCGGGTGATCCGAGTGCATTTCGGTACGTTATGTGAAAAATTGTGAAATTGAGTTTAAGTTGGAATATTTTGAGTTCTGAGGATCGATTCTTGTTATTTGATATTATTTTGATGATTTGAGGTAGCGCGCAAATTTGTAAGATGTTATTACACTTGTGTGCATGTTCGGTTCGGAGCTTGAGGGGCTCGAGTGAGTTTCAGATGAGTATTGGAGGAGTTTGGTTAGGTTTGCAACAGTTGGTGCTCAGCAATTGCTGGTGCAAAGCTGTAGCTCTCGCGTTGGTGAGGTCTAGCTCATATTTGCAAGCTCGCTTTTGCGGTCACGAGACTGTATTTGCGATAAAGGGGCCGGGCTGGGTGCCTTTGCATTTGCGAAGGTAGGTTCGCTTTTGCAGGGGAGGTCCATTTGCATATGTGAGCCTTTTGGTTGCTTTTGCGATCCCTGGGCATTTTGGACAGAGCTCAGCTCGCATTTGCGATTGAAGGGCAAATTGTATTTGCAAATATCTTGTCACAATTGAAACTTGTGACTGTATGATGATCAGTGTCTCGCATTTGCAGACATCGCATTTGCGGACATCGCATTTGCGAACAAGTGTTCGCAAATGCGACGTCTGCAGCTGGGGTAAAAGACTGGAAAAATGGAACTTAGCTGATTTTACACCATTTCTCAACCCGGAACACTCTAGAGGCGATTTTTGAAGAACAATTTCTTCCCAAATTCACTGATAAGCCACTCTAAATTTATTTTTTATGAATTCCCCATTACTTTTCATGAGTTTTTAGCATCAAATCTTTGAATTTTATAGTAGAAATTAGGGGTTTTGGGTAGAATTTAGGGATTTTGTAAAATTGAGATTTAGACTAAAATTGAGGTTGAATTTCAAACAAATCACATAACCGCACTCGAGGGTAAATGGATAATTTAGTTTTGGTCCGATCTCGAATTTCAACAAAGTGGGCCTCGGGTTTACTTTTGTTGACTTTTTAAAAAATGATCAAAATTGAATTTTTTCATTCTTGAGTAGTTTCTAAAGCTTTATTTCTAAGGCAAGGCCATGATTGATTGCTGATTAAGTTGCGAAGTGATGTAAGTGTCGTGATTATCTTTGACTTGAGGGAATTAGGACTGTTTGATTTATTTTTTACGTGGTTAACTATACCTTCCATATGTTAGTTAGATTGTTACTCTTTAATTATTTGCTTCCGTGTTTATTGCTTATTTTGAAGTTGTGATGATATTGAAAGTTGAAATTACTCATTCTAGCACCACGGTTGAAGTTAAAATGTGCTTTCTACCTTGCTTGATATTTTGGATTATTGTTGTTACTTAGAGAGGGAGAGTGAAAAGCATGAACTGTGTTGCCGTGCCTTATTTGCATTTTGTTATCATTGATTGAGTGAATGTGAGGATTAAAGCCCGAAGGGTGATATCTTGCACTTGATTGCTTTATTATCATTTATCATATCATTGACAATGAAAGTAAAATCACAAAAGGATGATGTCGTGCCATTTCATTTATCATATCATTTGGGGAGGATGAAAGTAAAATCACGAAGGGTGATGTCGTGCCATTGCATTTGTCAAATTATATTGTGAGGATGAGAGTAAAAGCACGAAGGGTGATGCCGTATGATTTGATGATTTTATTGCTTTACCTGATTCTCGGATTGTGAATTTAGCTTGGATGCTTCATTGCTCACTACGGAAAGAGGCTTACTTGGTAAATTTGTACTTATTGTCCCGATTGTTGCTTTCTTTATTATGCCCCATCCCGTATATATATATATATATATATATATATATATATATATATATATATATATATATATATATATATANAAAGTTGTCTTACTGTAGATTTCTCCTCTATTATTCATGATATTCTGTTTATATCTGTTACCCCCTGAAGCATGTTCCCTCCCCCCAGTTTTAATTGTTTGTTTCGGTTGTCTCTTCGTTGTACTTGTATATATATATATATATATATATATATATATATATATATATATGCACAGGTTTTAGTAGGTGCCTTGCCTTAGCCTCGTCACTACCTCGTCGGGCTCGACACTTATTGAGTAAATTGGGTCGGTTATAATCATACTTCACTTCTGCACTTCTTATGCAGATTTTGACATTGGTACCAGCGGAGTCCGGAGAGGCACTTAGCATATACCAGTCTATGACTCGAAGTAGAGGTGCACCCCGTCGCATGCCTTAGAAGTTACTTTCCTACTTTATTATACCGTTTCCATTTATTTCGAACAGTGTTGTATTTCTCTTGTATTTAGCTAATTCTTGATGCTCATGTACTTGTTACACCAGATCCCGCAATATTTTATGTCATATTACTGTTATGATATTTGATATTTACTATTTTTTCTTCATTATTATTTTTGTTGTGTTGGCTTGTAGCAAGCGATGTTAGGCGTGATTATGGCCCCAAGGTTGGGATTCTTGGTCGTGACAAGTTGGTATCAGAGCACTAGGTTGCCTAGATCTCATGAGTCATGAGCAAGCTTAGTAGAGTCTAGAGGATCGGTACGGACATATCTGTACTTATCTTCTAGAGGCTATAAGACTTTAGGAAAATTTCACTTCTCTTTTACTCTGTCATGCGACTTTATTTTATCGCTAAAGTTTGAATCATTTTATTCTTGTTCTCTCATAGATGGTGAGGACACCCATAACATCCACAGCTGGTCAGGAGCTAGATCGCTAAGTTGCTGCCACTACCAGGGATAGAGGTCGGGGCCGAGGCGAGCCTGAGGCAAAGGCTGAGCTCAACCTAGAGCACGCACAACAACACCTATTACAGAGCCTCAAATCGAGCAAGAGGGGGAGATCCTTGTTCAAACTGTGCCCGTTGAAAGAGCTGGTCCCGAAAGGGTTTGTTGCTACCTTAGTACTTTAGGACACTCTAGTCCATCTGGCGGGCCTTATGGAGAGTGTGGCTAAGGCTGGTGCACTCCCTATGGCACTAGCCGTCTCTCAGGCTGGGGGAGGAGCCCAGCCTCTCACTATTCACACCAGAGCAGATGACTCGTGGATATCAGACTCCGGCAGTTCCAGCTATTGGGGTAGTTCAGTCTGTCATTTCTACACAGCCCATGTCAAAAGGGCTGAAGAGGTACGTTCACAAAGTTGTTTCCTATTCAATTTGGTGGCACACCTTATGAGGACCCACAAGATTTCTTGGACCATTGCCATGAGGTATTGTGCAACATGGGCATATTGGAGTCCAATTCCAAGAGGTGGTGGTAGGAGTATGTTCGAGGCAGACCAGCAAGATAAGTTCTCACGGCTATTCTTGGACAAGTTCATCATGTCACTGTTAGAGAGGAGTGCCACAGCCAATTTGAGCACCTCAAGTAGCGTAGTATGACTGCTACCCAATATGAGACCAGATTTGCAGATCTATCACGCCATGCAATTATTTTGATCCATTCTAAGAGGGAGAGGGTGAAAGATTCATTGAGGGGCTTACATATGGTATCCAACTTTAGATGGTCAGAGACACTAAGGATGATATTTGTTTTAAACAGGTTGTAGAGATCACCAGGTGGATTGAGGGGATTCGTGGTCAGAGTAGAGAAACGACATATGAGAAGAGACCTCGTCATTTCGGTAGTTTCAGTGATTCTTTATCTGGAGGCAGGGGTGCATTTGCTAGAGGACATCATCCCAAGCCGATTTTAGTCAGCGCATCAGGTATCTCACGGTGTTTTGGGTAGTCGTGGTTCTTATGGGTCTCATCTTGAGCAACTAGCATAAAGTCCAGTTTTAGCTCCAATATGTGCACCTCAGATTCAGAGTTATCAGGGTGATTATTCAGGTCAATAGGGTCAGTTCTAGGGTCAGGAGTCACAGCAACCGAGGACTTGTTATACTTGTCGAGATCATAGGCATGTCGCGAGGTTTTGCCCCGGGTCATAGAGCAGCATCCCACAGCAGAGTACTCGTGCCATGATTCCGGCACCGTTTGCTCCACTACCCGCTCAGCTAGCTAGAAGCGGGGGTCAGGTAGCTTGAGGTGGCGGTCCGAGTATTAGAGGTGGAGGTCAGTCAACTAGAGGTTTTCCACAAGCCGGTGGTCAAATTGGTGGAGCTCAACCCCGTTATTATGCATTCCCTGCTAGACCTGAGACAGTGTTATCTGAAACAGTCATCACAAGTATTGATCCGGTTTGCCATAGAGATGCATCATTTTTATTTCATCCGAGCTCTACTTATTAATATGTGTCATTCTATTTTGCTTCATATTTGGATATGTTTCGTGATTCTTTGAGTCCTCCTATGTATGTGTTTATGCCCGTTAGGGATTCTATTATGGTAAATCGTGTCTATCGTGCTTGTTTGGTCACTATCGGGAGGTATGAGACTAAGGTGGACCTTTTATTATTTGATATGGTAGACTTTGATGTGATTTTAGGCATAGATTGGCCGTCACCATGCCATGCTATCTTGGATTATCACGCCAAGAATGTGACATTAGCTATGCCAAGGTTGTCTCGATTATTGTGGAGATGGACTACTGGTTATTCCACTAGTAGGGTCATTTCTTATGCGAAGGCTCGACATATAGTTGAGAAAGGTATCAAGCGTATTTGGCCTATATTTGCGATTCTAGTGCAGAGGTTCCATCCATTAATTCAGTTCTAGTTGTGTGTGAGTTTTCAGAGGTATTCCTTATAGATTTGTCAGGGATGCCACCCGATAAAGATATTGACTTCTACATTGACTTGGTTCTGAGCACTAGGAACATTTTTACTCCACCATATTGTATGGCCGTAGTTGAGTTGAAAGAACTGAAGGAATATTTACAGGATTTTCTTTATAAGTAATTCATTAGACCTAGTGTCTCACCTTGGGTGCACCAGTGTTGTTTGTTAAAAAGAAGGATGTATTGATGCAAATATGTATAGATTATCGGTAGTTGAACAAGGTCACGATAAAGAAGAAGTATCCATTGCCGAGGATTGATGACTTATTTGATCAACTTCAGGGTGCCATTGTGTTTTCTAAGATTGACTTGAGATCTGGCTACCATCAGGTGAAGATTAGGGCATCAGATGTCCCTAAGACAACTTTTCAGACTCGGTGTGGTCACTATGAGTTCTTGATGATGTCATTCGGCTTGACTAATACCTCATACATTTATGGATTTGATGAACCTGGTATTCAAGACTTATCTGGATTCATTCGCGGTTGTCTTTATCGATAATATTTTGGTCTACATTCGCAGTCAAGAGGAGCATGAGCAGCATCTCCGAATCGTTCTTCAGACTTTGAGGGATCGTCAACTATATGCCAAGTTTTCAAAGTGTGAGTTCTGGTTGGACTCAATTTCCTTTTTGGGACATGTTGTATCTTCTGAGGGCATTAAGGTGGATCCTAAGAGGATTGAGGTAGTTCAGAACTGGCCTACACCTACTTCAGTTGTAGAGATTCAGAGCTTTTTGGGTTTAGCATGTTATTATCGTCAGTTCGTGGAGGGGTCTTCATCTATCTCAGCCCCACTGACCAAGTTGACTTAGAAGGGTGCTCTTTTCAAATTGTCCGATGAGTGTGAGGTGATCTTTCAGAAGCTCAAGACTCATTGATTGCATCCCCAGTGTTGGTGTTGCCTACAGGTTCGGAATCTTACACCGTGTATTGTGATGCATCATGTATTGGGCTAGGCGTGGTATTAACGCAGGATGGTAGGGTGATTGCCTACGCATCTCGGCAGTTAAAGGTTCATGAGAATAATTACCCTATGCATGATTTAGAGTTGGAAATTAGCACGTGTTGAAGATTTAGAGGCGCTATCTATATAACGTTCCATGTGAGGTCTATACCGACCATCGGAGTCTCCAACACTTGTTCAAGCAGAATTATCTTAATTTACAGCAGCAATGATGGTTAGAGTTGTTGAAAGACTACAATATCACCATATTACATCATCCAAGGAAGGCCAATGTAGTGGCCGATGCATTGAGTAGGACGGCTGAGAGCATGGGCAGTTTGGCTATTTACCGGTAGTGGAAAGGCCACTAACTATGCATGTTCAGTCTTTAGCCAATCAGTTTATGAGATTGGATGATTCAGAGCCTAGACAGGTTCTCTCTTGTGTTGTGGCACAGTCATCATTGTTGAAGTATATCAAGCCTCGCCAGTTCGATGGTCCTCATTTGTTGATGTTAAGGGACACGGTGCACCAGGGTGGTGCTAAGAAGGTTGTGATTGGTGATGATGGTGTTATGCGGCTCTAGGGCCGGATTTTGTTCCAAATATCGATGGGTTGAGAGAGTTAATTTGTGAAGAGGCTCATAGTTCGCGTTATTCCATTCACCCAGGTGTCACGAAGATGTACATGACTTGAAACAAAACTATTGGTGGCGGAGAATAAAGAAAAATATTTTTACTTATGTCTCTCGGTGTTTAAATTATCAACAGGTGAAGTACGAGCATCAGAAACCGGGTGAGTTGACTCGGAGATTGGAGATATCGGAGTGGAAGTGGGAGCACTTCACTATGGATTTTGTGGTAGGCTTACCATTGACCTTGAGGAAATATGACGCAGTCTGAGTTATTATGGACCGGTTGACTAAGTCCGCACGCTTCATTCCGGTGATGGCTTCCTATTCTTTAGAGCGATTGTCTCAGATTTACATCTGGGAGACTATCCGCCTACACGACGTGCCCATTTATATCATTTTGATCGAGGCACGCAGTTCATATCACATTTTTGGACAGTGGTGCAGCATGAGTTGGGCACGGAGGTCGAGCTGAGTACCGCGTTCCATCCTCGAATGGAGGACATTCCGTGTGCACTATTCAGATCTTGAAAGACATGTTACGTGCCTGTGTTATTGATTTTAGAGGTTCATGGGATCAGATTCTACTACTCGTAGAGTTCGCCTACCACAATAGTTATTAGTCGAGTATTCAAATGCCTCGTACAAGGCCTTATATGGGAGGCGATATCATTCGTCGATTGGTTGGTTGAGCCCGTTCTGGCTATATTATTAGGCACTGATTTGGTTCGTGATTCCTTGGAAAAGGGAAAGGTGATTTTTGAGCGGCTTCGTATAGTTCAGTCCAGGCAGAAGAGTTGTGCGGACCAGAAGGTTCGAGATGTGTCTTATATGGTGGGTGAGAAGGTTCTTCTCCGAGTGTGCCAATGAAGGGCGTGATGCAATTTGTGAAGAAAGGCAAGTTGAGCCCGAGGTTTATTGGCCCGTTTGAGATATTGGAGAGAGTTGGAGAGGTTTCTTATAGGCTTGCATTGCCTTCTAGCCTAGTAGGGTACATCCAGTATTTCATGTTTCTATGCTTCGGAAGTAGCATGAGGATAGATCATAGGTTTTGGACTTGAGCACGGTGCAACTTGATGAAAATTTGGCCTATGAGGAAGAGCCAGTGGCTATTCTAGACCAATAGGTTCGTAAGTTAAGATCGAAGAGTTTTTCTTTTGTGAAAGTGAAATGGAGGGGTCAACTGATTGAGAAAGCTACGTGAGAGTCCGATTCCGATATGCAGAGTGGATACCCCCACCTTTTTACCAGTCCAGATACTTTTCTATGTTCATTCGAGGACAAATGTTTCTTTTAGAGGTTGAGAATGTGACAAGCTGATAGGTCATTTTGATTACTAGCCTTAATCTTAATATTTCGGGGCCTCCCATAACTTCATTTATTGTTTCTTGATTTGCGTGCGTGGTCCAGTCATTTTATGAAAAAATTTATGTAAAATTTTGAAGAAAAAGCCATTTTTGACTAAAATGAGGCTAGAGTTGACTACGGTCAACATTCTTGCTAAAAAACCCTGAAGTGGTGTTTTGACGATCCTGGTAAAGTATTTAAGCATCTATAATGCTGGAATAACAAAATAACGAGCATAGTAAAAGAATTAATTAGAATAATTTGTTTGTAATAATAATTTTAGTATTAACAACAAAAATTCAAAAATTTATTTACACAATTCAGAATGAAAGAAAATAAAGGTTGTAAAATATATATTCCATGCACGTAATATAAAAATAATTATTTAAATAAAAATATTTTTATAATATACATTATATATTCTTAAAAATTATGCTCAATTATATTATATATATTCCATGCACGACTTAACATATTCTGAAGCCTTAGAAGCTTCTTTTTTTCTCACCTCGATTTACATACACGGTCCGGACGTATATCCGGAACGCTTTTATGTGGAAATATGATGAAAATGTTAATTTGGCCTTTAAAATTGAATTTAAGTTGACTTCGGTCAACATTTTGGGTAAACGGACCCGGACCTGTGATTTGACGGTCCCGAAGGGTCCGTAGGAAAATATGGGACTTGGGCGTATGCCCGGAATCGAATTCCGAGGTCCCAAGACCGAGAAATGAATTTTTGAAAGACATTATTTTACTGAAAATATAAGAGTTTTTGGAAATTTGATTATATTTGAAATTTATTGTATCGGGCCCGTATTTTTGTTCCGGAGCCCGTACAGGTTCAATAAGATATTTAAGACGCGTCTGTGAAATTTGGTAAGAAACGGAGTCGTTTGATGTGATTCGGACCCGTAGTTGTGAAATTTGATACTTTGAAAGTTTTGAGATTTTTCTTAGATTTCTATGCTAAATTCATTGTTTAAGATGTTATTTTGGCGATTTCACCACACGAGCAAGTCCGTATGATGTTTTTAGACTTGCGAGCATGTTTGGTTTAGAGCCCCGAGGGCTCGGGTGACTTTCGGATAGGCGTCGGGGTGATTCGAACTTAGAAAATCTAGTGTTTTTGCTGTTTGCTGGTGTCCAGGTTTTTGTTCTATTCGATTGCATAGGTAGGTCTGCGATCGCATAAAGTTAATTTTGGGGGTCATCATTTGTTCTAAGCGATTGCATAGGTAGGTCCGCGATCGCATAGAGTTAATTCTGGGGGTCATCATTTGTTCTATGCGATTGCATAGGTAGGTCCGCGATAGCATAGAGTTAATTCTGGAGGTCACCATTTGTTCTATGCGATCGCATAGGTACGTCCGCGATAGCATAGAGTTAAATTCTGGGGGTCACCATTTGTTCTATGCGAACACATCCAATTGTGTGCGAACGCATAGGTTCCCTGTCCAGTTATTTTAAAAAAGTAGCAAAACGGGATTTCTTCAAAACTTCATAACTTTTTCACTTAAACTCGAACTTGGGCGATTTTTGAAGAGGGGTTTCACCACAAAACCATAGGTATGTGTTCTTAGACTTGTTTTCTTCAATTTCCATTAACACCTATTAGATTTCTAGGCCTAAATCATGTTCTTAAGGGTAGAAAATTGGGGAGTTGGGTAGAGTTAGGGCTTTTTAAATAATTAAAATTTAGACCTCGTTTTGGGCTCGGATTCCGAAACTAATTACATATTCGGGCTCGTGGGTGAATGGGTGATCGGGTTTTGGTCCGAACCTTGTGCTTTGATCTAGCGGGCCCGGGGTCGATTTTTGACTTTTTGGGGAAAATGATAGAAAACCTATAATTTAGCATTGGGATTGAATTATTTAGCATTTATTGATGTTGTTAAATTAATTTGGACTAGATACAAGTAACTTGGAGGCGAATTCTAAAGGAAAAGCGGTGTTTGAGGCTTGAGTTGGCCGTGAAAATTTGAGGTAAGTGTTTGGTCTAACATTAGCTTGAGGGATTAGGAGTTGTGACTTATTTGCTACGTGTTAACTGTGGAGTGCTACGTATAGGCATGGTGACGAGTATCTATACGTCGGTGTCAAGCATGCCCGTTGTCACACCTCCTTTTTTCTTACTACACCCCCCGGAAGAGGTATAATAAAAAGGAGTTTTTCCAATTAAAGGACAATCGAAACGGGATCCATTTTATTAAAATCAGAGTCGCCACTTGGGAGATTTATGGTGTCCCAAGTCACCGGTTTAGATCCCGAATCGAGGAAAAGGTTTGACTCTGTATACAATCCGCGAACCAGAAATCCGGGTAAGGAATTCTGTTAACCCGGGAGAAGGTGTTAGGCACTCCCGAGCTCCGTGGTTCTAGCACGGTCGCTTTGATCATACTTGGCTTTATCAAATATTTAATTACTGATTTTAGAACCTATATGCTTTTGCTTCTTTCACCGCTTTTAATTAAAAAAAATTATCTTGAGACGGGTTACGCGTACGTATACCCGCCCGTTTGGTGCGTAAAAAAATCATGTCACGTGAACGTGTCACAATCAATGACGCTTAATTATTATTAAGAAAAGTTTGGGCCGAAGTTGCGCGAACGCATACCCCGGTTTTATTTTTAGAAGTGTAGTTATGTTACGCGGACGTATACACAATCACAACGATATATTAAACGTGCCTAATGCAAACTACAATTCTTCACAAATTTCTTATCCTAAAAAAGACGTTGAGGTCATGTAAATTAACAAGAACGGGGTTTTAATATATCTCACTACTTCATTTCTTCAATAACAAGACTTTCAGCCAACAAAATTAGAATGACGCGGGAGAACCTGTTTATTTAGTAAGAATCTAGATAACTAAAAATGATAATCACATTGTCATACCAATATTTCAATTAAAATTCAAATACACTTTCCTGAAACATTCAACATGAACCAATCTCACACAGAACTTTCGGCAACCATCCATCATTTATTAGAACAAGATTCTCAAATCACAAACTAAGAAATCCTAAAATGAAAACCAATACGAGCACACAAACACATAGGTAATTCCAATATTGTACAATAGGTCGTTTAAATAAACTCAAATTAAACACTAAGCGCATGTAAAGTATTAATAAGAGTAAGTAAGGATAATAAAATCGGACCTTTATTCCTGTGCTTTCTTTAACGTATACAATGAGAGAAGCCTCCGATACAACGAACCAACAAGCGAGCTAATGACCTGAACCTCGAACCGGCAACTGAGCCTTTGACGGACAGCGACGACCTCGACAGCTCGATGACTGGAAAACTCTCACCTTCTTTCACTATTTGTGCTATATTTCCGGCCAGTCATGGTAGCAACAGACGTGAGAGGGTGGCACGGTAACTGTGTGTGTGTGCTCGCCGGTTTCAATGGCAGGTCATTGGAGTTACGAGATGAAGAAGAAGCGGCTGCTGGTCTGGGTCGTGTCTTTATGGCTGCTGTAGGATATTGGTGTAATGGCTGCTGAAGAAGCAGCTGATCTCTTCTTTTCCAGGCGTTAGCTACTTGTATTCATGAAGAAGAAGATAGGGTCTGCTCCTAATGGAAATGGCTGTTGATTGTTCGCTGGTTTGACAGAAAATGGAGGTCTCTCTTTCTACTGTTGCGGCTGATTGGAATTTTTAGGGGTCTGAGTTATTTAGGTGTAGTTACTATTATATAGGGTAGGGATTAGGCTAGGTGTATGGGCCTAGGAACTATGGGCTAGGAATTTTGGGCCAAAGACTAAAAAATGGACTATAAGATTTATAAAAACGGGATAAACCACCCTAAAACTAATTCTTTCTTCTAAAATTATGTACAATTATAATATAAAAATATAAAACTAATTTTAATTAATTGAACTAAACTATAAAACATAAAACTATTTTTTTTGTGTTTTCAAGATTATAAAATAAAGATAGGGTACTATTTTTGTATTTTTTTTTTTAAGATTAAAAATGACTATAAAATATTAATAAACCTATTTTTTGTAATTTTTCATTTTCTTGTAATAAAATAAAGCAAAATAGTAAAAATTAGTTGAAATGGCGATATTAGGCCTAAATTAAATATTTACATGCTAAAATATAAAGAATATTGGGGAGGGTCAAAAATCGCATGTCTACAGCTGCCCCTCTTTGGCTGGAAATACGAAGCATTTCCAGACAAAGAACGACTAGACAGGTTTTTTGACCCGACCCTTATTTAAAGAGACCAAAAGCTAAAAGAGAGTGTGACCGAGCCCTGGTATCTGAGCTGCCTACATATCCTTGGCTATAAAGGAATCAGGCCACGTGTAGTTCATAAGTGAGTGAGATGATGGAGTATGCTGAGGTGGAGAGCCGATCGAGGTGCCGTTCCGCCGAGGTTCCGGTCCACGGTCCTGTTATTACATCCAAATCAAAAGAAATGAAAAAGACTAGCTAAGCCTGTCAACTACGAGTTACAAGATTCCTATCTATAAGTCTTCTGAAGCTTGATCTTGAGTCTTTAATGGTTCTTCATGCAGACTTTAGATTTGAACCTTGACGCTTGCTAGTTGCAAGTGCTAGTTCATTCTTCTTCAGCTTTTCGGGTCAAAATCGGACATACCATGCTCGTGATTTCAGCCATGTCTTGAGCAGTTCACATCTTTCTCTACTTCTGCATTTTGATTCACTTCTTGCCTTCTTTTTGTTTCTCCTCTTCTTTTATTATTTTGGATTGTGACTAACTTCCGTTGATCATCTCGGACTGTTGACTCGCATTCTTTCCGCAAGCCTCTTTTGTTGCTGACTTGAATTGCATTTTGAAGTGTTTTCCCTTTCTCCAGGTGGACGCCTGATTGCCGTACTGTATTTTGAGATGCTGCCCTTTCTCTAGGTGGACGCCTGATTGCTGAACTTGAATTGTATTCCCATGCTCTCCAGGCGGGCTCCTGACTGCTGACTTGAAATGTATTCCCATGCTCTCCAGGCGGGCTCCTGACTGCTGACTTGAAATGTATTCCCATGCTCTCCAGGCGGGCTCCTGACTGCTAAACTTGAATGTATTCCCATGCTCTCCAGGCGGGCTCCTGACTGATAAACTTGAAATGTATTCCTCTGTTCTCCAGGCGGGCTCCTGACTTCAACAAAAATGGACAAAAGCAAAGAAAATCTCTTGCCCCAGTTTGGTGACTGGGCGTCATATTACCAAATATTAACAAGAATTGGAAAACTGAAACTTGAATTGTAATACCTCTGTTTTCCATACGGGCCCCTGATTGCTGAAACTTGAAATGTATGCCTCTGTTCTCCAGGCGGGCTCCTGATTGCTGAAGCTTGAAATGTGTTCCCTTGTTCTCCAGGTGGGCTCCTGATTGCTGAACTTGAAAAGCATTCCCTTGTTCTCCAGGTGGGCTCCTGACTACAACAAAACAAACAAAGAAAATTTTCTGCCCCAGTTTGGTGACTTTGTGCAACATGTTATCAGATATTAAAAGCTAAAATTGGAATTGCACTTCCCTTGTTCTCCAGGTGGGCGCCTGACTGCTGAAACTTGAAAAGTATTCCCTTGTTCTTCAGGTGGGCGCCTGATTGCTAAAATTGAAAAGTATTCCCTTGTTCTTCAGGTGGGCGCCTGATTGCTGAAATTGAAAAGTATTCCCTTGTTCT
>NW_017670272.1:1344707-1356437 GCF_001879085.1 Nicotiana attenuata
AATAAACCTATTTTTTTGAATTTTTTATTTCTTAGTAATAAAATAAAGCAAAATAGTAAAAATTAGTTGAAATGGCAATATTAGGCCTAAATTAAATATTTACATGCTAAAATATAAAGAATATTGGGGAGGGTCAAAAATCGCATTTCTACACCCGTGAGTCTTGTATTGTAATTTTTATGACTCCGTTGTGGTTTATTCGTGCTTCATATGAGAATTTTGTTATTGTTCCCTTGTCGGGATGTTGATGTGATATGGTTGTTCCCTTTCCGGGATGTTGTTCTGATATTATTGTTCCCTTACCGGGATGTTGTTGTAATATTACTGTTCCCTTGCCGGGATATTATTATTATTCTATTGTTCCCTTGCCGGAATTCTTTTATGATTGGTGTTGATAAATGAAATGGGAGAGGGATGCACCTCTGCAATGGTAATACATGAAATGGGAGCGGGTTGCACGCTTGCAACGGTAATATATGAAATGGGAATGGGTTGCACGCCTGCAACGGTACTGTATGAAATGGGAGCGGGTTGCACGCCTGCAACGGCACTATATGAAATGGGATTGGGTTGCACGCCTGCAACGGTATTACATGTGTACTTGTTCTTCTAATTTCCTTATCTTTTGCTGGTAATTGATTTATGGCGTTCCTTACATTTCTCTACTGTTATTCTGTTGTTATCTGTTACTCCCCGCAGCATATTCCCCCGCCCAACTTTAGTTGTAATTATCTGCTTCTATTTCCGCTGTATATGATTTAACTGCACAGGTTTATTTGGTAGTCTAGTCCTAGCCTCGTCACTACTTCGCCGAGGTTAGGCTAGGCACTTACCAGCACATGGGGTCGGTTGTGCTGATACTACACTCTGCACAGTGTGCAGATACTGATACCGGAGCGTTTGGACCGTAGTGAGGGTGCTGTCTTCAGTCCATTCAGGCGACCCAAGGTAGTCCTGTAGACATCCGCGGGCCTTGGCGTCTCCTCCTATTTTTTCTCTTTCTGTTTTTACTTATTCAGAGACAAACTTTTGTATTTCCATTCAGACCTTATTTGTAGTATTCTTAGATAGTCCGTGACTTGTGACACCAAATTCTGGGTAGTATTGTACTTCAGATTATGTAGCAGTGTTTGGTTGAATTATTAAGTTTTTCGCCTTCCGCATTTCTGGTTATTTAATTTATCCCGCTGTTTCATCACTTATTATTTTAAATTGTTGAACATGCTTTAAAAAAAAAAAGGAAGGTAATGATTTTATAATATTTGGCTTGCCTAGCTTCCACGAGTATGCGCCATCACGATTCCCGAGGGTGGAAAATCCGGGTCGTGATATTTCCTAGAAAATATTTTAATGAAAAATGAGTGGTTTTATCACTTATTTTTTTCTTGTTTGGTTGGTGAGTGAAAAATTTCTTCTAGTATTGGTTACACAGTAGAAAATATTTTTTTATGCGACTCTCCTTGCCCCTTCCCCCACCCAACTTCCCTAAGTCTCTAAAAATTCATAAAAACCCAAAGGCTGCTTTATTTTTGAAATTTGGACTTAAAATAACGTTGATTTGTGCTCCATTACTTAAAAAAAAATAGTATTTTTGGCTGAAAAAAAAAAGTATTATTTCTACAACATGATACTCATTTTATTAAAATAAAATAAAATACTTTTTCTACAAAGGAAATACTCATTTTGCTGAAATGAAAAAAAAATTATATCATGAAAAAAAATAATCATTTGTTAAAATGAAAAAAAAACTATCTATAACATAAAAAGAAAGTATTATTAATAATATTTTTGTTGAGGTTGGGGGTGGGATGGAGGGGGTGGAGGTAGGGCAGGGTTGGGGTGTAGGGGTGGGTTGGTGGAGGTTGGTGGGGATGGGAAAGGTTTAGAAGGAGTTTTGAAAAATATTTTCCCCCTTCTTGATAGATAAAACATTTTCCTCCAATTGGAGGAAAATGAATTCACGAGGAAAATTTTTTTTAAAATATTTAGGCCAACCAAATATTAAAAAATTAAAAACATTTTCCTTCTACTAAACACACCCTTAATTCAACATTTTATTGTCCAGAAAGCAACACCAACTCTTACCCCTTCAAACTTTATTTTTTCGGGCACTAAAATAAAAGGCCTTAAAGACAGCATCATTATCAGTAGCATTTCAAGATTGACAATAAAGGGGCAGTCTAGTCGCCCTTACAACCGACCAAATGTTGGAAGTTTTCAGTATTCTTCCCAACATTGGCCCCTAATCTCTTTTAAGTTTGGGACCCTAGAAAATTATTGTACTATTATCAAGTTTGGTTGTTGTTTCCTCCTTTTTCTTTTTTCCTTATTTATTTCATTTTATTTTTAGTAGTTCTAAACGTGATTATAGTAAATGGTAGCTATTGAATGTGTGGACTTTGCATTAAATTAGGTTTGATCCCACATCTTCTCTTTAAGTACGTTCACACCGATGTACCTAACTTCCAACTAACGGTGAACATGGGTAGGGTAGGAACATTCACAGCTACACCTCCAACCTTAAATTCACACCATATTTATCTTTATCTTTTGCTTTAATATAGTACATGATCTCACTTAATGTAAAAACAATAAGTTATTTTTTGTTAAGGATATACTTCTGGCATTTTATGCTTATTTAGTTTATACGCAAATAGTATTCTTTTTATTGTTAGACTTTGTATTTAGCTATATACTGGTACACAAATTAGGATGAAATCATATTAGTTAATCATGAGTAAGTGATATATTAAGGTGAAAACTTCCAGTAGCTCAGTTGATTCGCTACATGAACTTTTATTTTGTCGATGGGGGCTAGATTCCCCACCTTGTAATACCCTTCCTCGTTTCCACTTCCCCTTACGCCCAACGCAACTAAAAATAGTTGATATATTAAGGTAAAAGTATACATTAATTAATATACCCTCGTTTCACTTTAGATGAAGTAGTTTGACTAGGCACAAAATTTAAGAAAAAAAAAGGAAGACTTTTGAAATATGTGATCCTAAAAGGTTAAGGGGCAAAAGCTTTGCAGGAACATGACATGTGTGTGTCTATAAAACTTCTTATTAAGGGTAAAGTGGGTAAAATAAAAAGTTTAAAGTTGAATTGTTTCCAAATATAGAAATGTGTCGTTCTGTTTTGAAGGACTAATGAGAAAAATGTGTTATTTAAATTGAAGCAAAGAGAGAAATGATTAAGTGCCATATACATGTGTATTTATTAAATTGGTGTAAACAACGGATTAATGTAGTTTTCTCACTAATAAACTTCAGATTCCATCTCAGTTGAGAAAGAGAGAGGGGGAGAGAGAGGAGCTTGCTCGTATAAATGGCAAAAAATGTACATTGGAAATATTGGAAATTAGTTTTGCTCCCAAAAGTTTTTACAGGCAAAATTTCCTGCTACGAATTCTTTTGGAAGTCAATAATACCCTCACCAAAACGGTTCATTTGCTATTACCAGTCTTCGCCATTTGAATAGTCTCTCTCTCTCTCTCTCTCTCTCTCTCTTCTTTTTGTAATTAGAATCTTTAATCTCGGTCAATGTTGAGAAATCCAATGCGTATGAGTTATTCGTTTTTCCTCTTTGATCACTTAGCGAGCTACGCGTCAAGATATCATAGTTTTTCCTAAGTCACCGATTATATGCTCAATATAAATTAGTCATCTATTTGATGAGTTTCTGGATTGAGATTTTCATTTAGCAAAACAAATGAGAGAAATTTTTGTTATGGTTAATTAGTAAAATGAACGTACCAATAGCACTTCATATATGAATAGTACTAAACAATTATACAATGACGTATTATTAAGTAATAAAAAAGTGTATTACTTAGTAGTCTAGTACTTATCAAACGCATGGAGTAATTTTTTAAAGAATTCATTTTAAAACAAAAGAGTTCTAGCTCTCTAGAAGGTTTGCATGTTCAATTTTTTCTATACATGATCTTAATGTTGAGAAAAATTTCTTTTTAGTTTAACTTGGTCACGTTGTCTGAGTTATGCTCATAACGTGCGCGCGCTAGAAGAATTAATTACTATATTAATTTGGTGAGGAAGTGCCTTGCGACATGGCTTGCACTATGTTTCTTTTGTGTATAATTTGTTTAAAGTTTTTGAAAGATGTTGAAATCGGATTGGCAGATGGCCAACCAAATCCAAAATTGGGGTTTGATTGAGTCATTGCTTTCATCGAAGTCGTGCCCTTAGACTTGATCTACTTCTATGTCTCCTAATTAGCTCTAAAACCTTATGAGAAAGGAAGAAAACTAAGAAAGAGATGAGTGGTGTAAGAATCTCGACAAACCAAATTGTTAAACTTAACACTTTTTTTTTCAACCTTAAACAGTGACAATTAAAATTAAAATTTAATATTCTTTGAAAATAAGGCCGAATTGATATAAGAAACAAAAAGAAATTGCGATGATCAAAGAAAGGACTCCTATACTATCTGGTGTTGATCGGGCAATTTGCGTCTAGTGGGGAGAGTCTAGGCGGTTGGACTATATTAGCTTGAAAAGTTGATAAAATAGAGTATTTGAAGTTGAGATGGAAAAGAGGTAGTATTATTTAAAAATGGGAAACTTACACAAATGTCCCAAATAAATCTCAACTTACCAACCTCTAGCCATTAGTCATAGACTTACCAAAACTAGCCAACAAAAATTGAAAAACCAAATAATAGGGTTCTTTCTCTCAAAGAATCACATGCAAAAATCACCTTTCATATTTTTAAGTGTGATTAGCAACATTAGATACAAGACGGAAAAGAAATTTCATGGACGAGGTAGCAAATAAGGTGATGAAATACAAAAATCTATACAAATATTCCAAAAATCTAAACAAAAAAGGAACTTTTTCAATGGGTATAGTTGAAATTCATTGAAAATATATAGATAAGTCAATATACAAAATTTGAGGAAGATTGGAGGTGATTTGGAGTGGTCTTATATCAAAATTCATAATTAAATCGAGTTCAAAAAAGTCTTCTGCGACACATGTATCAAACATGTATCACGCATGTATCTCACACAGAGGTATACATGGATATACATGTGATACACAATTGATACAAATATGATACATATGTGATACACAAATGATACACAGTGTGATACACATATCATCTTTTCTCATGTTCAACTTTTATTTCGAATTTTCAATTCAAACCACCTCAAAACTTCACCAAATCATCCCAAAACTGAGATTCATGCTCCTTAAGTTGTGTCCAATCTATTCTAATAACACCCACTCAAAACAAAGCAAAAATTTGATATTTTTTTTGCTACAAATAGCTAATTGGCTAATTTGGCTAATATTAGTAATATTTTATCAATTAGCCAATTTTTGTAATGAGCTACCTATAAATGGACATAACTGGTAATTTCCCTTTTAAAAAATTAAAATCATGCTTGAGTATGAATTTCTAAGAAAAAAAGAATCTTATTTCACTTCAATTAACTACTATTCAAACAAGTTATTTAATATTTCACCAATATTTAAAGCTCAATCTTTCACGAAACATCTTTAAAAAGATCACAAAACGTATTTGTGATTTGTTATTTTGATTTGCCTCATTTGTTTCCACTTAATGGAGGTCTGAATCTTAATCATTCAGATCTCAGACATTAAATGCGTTTGTTTTTAAAGTCTGAATTTTAATTATTCAGATCTTAATCATTAAGTGTGTTTATTTTTTTTACTTCACAACCACTTAGTGGGTCTGAATAGGTCTGTATGATTAAGATCTATAAGAGACTTAATTTCATTAAGATGCTATAACATCTTCATTATTAACTGCCGCCACTGCCTACCATTATCAACTACCACCATGTCACACCACCACCATACTCAACCACCACACCCCCCCTCCCCCCACCACCTCTATCATCATCCTCAATCATAGCCTCCATTATTGACCATCACCACCTACTATCCCCACCATTCCGACCACCGTCGTTCTCACCCACAATCAACACTCATCCGCCTCAACTACCACAACTGACCACCCCATCACCATCAACAACCACAGCCGGCACTGCCCATCATTATATCCTACCACCACCCACCCACCACCTTCCTCAATCACAACTACTATCACCACCCAACATTATTAACTATCACCACCCACCACCACCATCCTCAATCATAATCGCCACCACTACTAATCACTACTAACTACTAGCATGAACCACCATCATCAACCAAAACTACCACCAACCACCGCCTCTAGTCGGCATTCACCCATTAGCCATCACCACCAAGAACTATCATATTTTAAAAAATTATATATTTTATTGATAGTATATTAGATTAGTCAGTATTTCATTTGAATTTTATGTTTATTAATTTTCAAATAAAGATAAATTTTATACATTCAGATGTTAAAAATCAAACAGTCTTAATTATTTCTATTCAGTTCTTAATACACATCTTAATATATTCAAATGTGTATTCAGATTCAGATATCTTAATCTTAATACACATCTTCATATTCAGATTCAGAGGTCTTAATTTAAAAACAAACAAATTAGATATCTTCGAATCCTGCTCCTTCTTGAATGTTACGTTGAGCTTCTTATTATATCGCCAGCAATGGCCATGCTGAGATGTAGCAATAGCCTATAGGAGAGCATGCAATGCCTCGTGCGTAACATGACTTCATCCACAAAAAGGCTTGTGGACTTGAACTAATTGGATGAATTGCCCTTACGTACCACACTACTCGTGCTCTCTTACTCAAATGATGTGGACTAGTACAATTACACAAACTTTGTGTTACTTCGACCTCCGGACATGACTTAATTATGACTTGAAACATGTTATGAACTTGTGTTAATGTGATTGCGATGTTTTAAGTGTGATGTATGTTGAATACGTGATAGTCTTAATCAAGTCTATTTTTTAATACTTCAAACAGTTTTTATTTAATTTGGAGTTTTCTACACATAGTTACCATCATTTTATTGAAGGTGCGCAATACATAGTGTAACGATCCGACCGGTCGTTATGAGCAGTTGCACTTCGTTCGGTGGCTGAGGTGATGAATAGCTTCACTTAGTATATTATGACTTGTGCGTATCATTGGTTTTGATTTTCCATCGGTTCGGGATGATTTTGGATGAATGATTCTCATTTTAGAAGCTTTAAGTTGGAAGAGTTGACCAAGTTTGACTTTTTACATATTTGATCTCGGATCGGAGTATTGGTAGTTTATTAAGGTCCGGATAGTGATTTTGGACTTGGGCGATTCCCGTAATTGAATTCAGAGGTCCCTAAGTTGATTTGACTTGTTATGCCCAAAGTTGGCATTTTAAACGTTTAGAATTTTCCTAAGTTTGACCTTATGGCTATCGGGTTTGGATTTTGATATCGGGGCTTGGAATAGGTCTGTTTTGTTATTGGAGCTTGTCTGCAACGCTTGTCATTTGGAGTTAGCTTGATAGGAATTGGATACGTGGTTGTGTTTCTAGCAATTCTTGAAGTTCATTGTAATTTTCAAGTGTTTTGGTGTCTGATCGTGGTTCTAGATGTTATTTTGGTATTTCGATCGTGCGAGCGAGTTCGTATGATATTTTTAAACTTGTGTGGATGCTTGGTGTGGAGCCCCGAGGGCTCGGGTAAGTTTCAGATTGACTTCAGACTGTTTTGGTAACATTTCATTGTGCTGTTTTCTGGCTTAATGCATTTGCGATGAGTCGGTTGCCAATGCGATCATCACATTTGCGAAAGTTTTATCGCATTTGCGACTAAGGGCTGTTGCGGAAGTGATCATGCCCAACTATGACTTATAAAAAGGACTAAGCGGTCGCTACAAAATTAATCCGGTTCAAGAGTTCGGAGTCGAATCCTACAAGGAACTAACCTATTTGCTATAACTTTTAGTATCGCTAATGATAAGCTCAGACAATTTTCAAAGTTCAAGATTTGATTAGAATTAATAGAAATTATTTAACTAAGGAAAAATGACAATAAAAACTATCAATGAGCAAGCATGAAGTTGAATTCAAGGATAAAAGGATCTAGGATTTACGATTTCCCCAATTTCGGATTAACTCTCGACACGCTAGCTATAATCTCACCGTAACACTCTCTAAAGGAGTTTTTGTTTACGTAATTATCTCTCTACCAATTACGATAATTTACTAGAAGTATTCTCTAGAACTACTCTAGTTGACAATTCGTACACCTCATAATTATCGCCCAAAGCTCCGTTATCTCTAATCCCACTTTAAAATTCAAGTAATTAATCTCTTAACTTACTTGAAAGTGGCGTTGTTCACAATAATCTAATCAAGTGTTCTTTCTCAAGCAACACAAAATAACTAGACACGATTAATCAAGGGCCCTTCAATTAATCATAAGAAACATATAGTTGAACAATTAAAGAGTAATAGCGGTTCAATTATATCAAAACATAATCAAGACTTCATCCAATAATTGGTTCCATCAACCATAGATGAAGGGTTTAGCTACTCATAACTGTGTAAATAATCACAAGTAAAAGGAAAGCGAAGAGAAAAACTCGAGTGATCCGTGCTTCCAAAGTGTTCCGTAGCCTCTTGCCTCTCTAATCATGTCTAACCATTCAAAAACTAACTTTAAGGGGTATTTATAGGGTAGGGGACGAATTCTATCTGTCCAAGACTAATGAGGAATTAAAATTTTCTCGGATGGCATCATCTGTGCCTTGCACTTTTTGTAGCACTGTCATTTCAGCGCAAGGCACTGTCTGGGACGCCAATGACAGTGCCCTGGACAATGCCTTGCAGTGTCTATGGCACTGTTGTTACTGTGCAAGGCACTGTCTGGGGCGCCAATGACAGTGCCCTAGACAATGCCTTGCACGTCTTCTTTTATTGCTCCATTTTTGTAGCACTGAGGTACCATTTCATGCAACTTTTCTCCAATTCATATCGAAGCATTCCTACACATGAAATAAGCTCTATTAAGTGCAATTGTCCCACAAATTTGCATCCAAACAACAAGTATGGTAAATAGCGTCAAAATATATGGAATTATCGCACGACATCAGGAAGGACCTCGCATTTACGAGGAATTCTCGTTTTTGCGAAAGCTGGCTGTGCGCTTTTGCGAGAAAGTGCCACTTCTGCAATGGAAGCTAGGTAGAATGCTCTTCGCATTTGCGACGTAATAGGTCACAAATGTGACATTAGCAGTGATTCGCAGGGGCCGCTTTTGTGGACATTTATTTGCTTTAGTGATTGTCGCAAATGCGACATCTATACCAAGTTATATATTTTGCATTTCGGGACTTAACTTCATGTTATCATATTCTAAGCCCTGTACTCGGTGAGAGGCGATTTTGTGGAAAATGTTTCATACCAAATTATTGGTTGAGTGATTTTTATCAATTTTTTCAATTATATTACATGATTATATATGAGATTTAATATCAAAATCATGGAATTTGAAGGGAAAATTTAGGGTTTTTTTGTCTATGTTTTGAAAAACAAAAATTTTAGATTTGAGAGTCGAATTAGACTCGGAATTGAAAACAAAACACATATATGAACTCGTGGGGCTATGGGTAGTCGAGACCTGTCCTTCGACTCGGGTTTTGACCGGCGGCCTCGGGGTTAACTTTGGGGGAATTGTATAAAGATCATAGCTTTATTAAATGAAATTGGTTTCTCTTGTATAATTTGGTTTTATTAAGTCTTTTTTGGCTAGATTTGATCCGAGCAGAGGTAAATTTTAACGGAAAAAGTTATTTTGAGTATTGATATGGCCTAATTGAGGTAAGTATTCTTGCCTAACTTTGTGTGGGGAAGACTACCCCTTAGAATTTGGGTTGATTGTATTATATGAATTATGTGAAAGACGTGTACACGAGGTGACGAGTGCGTATACGGGCTTATATGTGGTATTTGACCGGTCAGACTCTTAGGCTTCCTTCGTGCATTTAATTAAAGTTGTCATATCATGTTATATCTACCCTTATTAAGTTACTCTCACATGCTTTATTTGAAGTTATTAGTGCATGCTCTATCTTTTATTGTCAAGTTTACTCTTATCTTCTTTAGTTGAAGTTGTTACCTTTGTTATTGTCATGTTACTTCATTTATCTTTGCGTTATTCTTATTTGATGTTTTCATTATATGTTACCTATTTCATTGTTGGTTTATCCTTATTCGAAGCCGTTATTACATGTTATCGCTTTCATTGTTAAGTTTATGTTATGCACTTGAATTGAAGTTTCCATTTCATGGGAATACCTTCATTGTGAATTAATGAAGTTGTGGTTGTGAAAGTTATTGACACATGGATGTTGAAGTTATTGGTTATTGAGAAATCTTTCCCTTGTTGGGTTGTTTTACACTCATTTTGTTATTATTGAAATTTTTGTACATATTGTGGTGGAGCCGTGAGTTTTCTATTGTGGTAACATTGGTATTGTTGATTTTGAAAATATTGCGACATATGGATACGTGTGGTGCGAGTTAATTATTGTGTTGTAAAATTGATGTGCATGCGGTGGTATAAGGATAGGGTTAATGTGCATGCGATACATAAGGTGGGATTTGTACACGTGTTGCTAGTAAGGGAATTACTTGAAGCCATGTGTGTGAGATACGGTGGCTAAAGCGCGTGAAGCTATTTTAGAAAAAATGTTTCAAGAATATATGCAAGGCTCACACGGCGATATAAGGAAGATTGTGATTGTGACTTGTGAAATATGAATATGAGGTGTGGTACCTCAGTTGTTGTTCTTATTGTACAATCTATGTTGGAACGGCTCGTTGATTGAACAGTTATTGTCTTTCCCTAAATCATTCCATTTGTATTTTGATTGTAATTGGTTATTTGTTATTATTCTTGTGTTGGAACAATTGTGACTTCTTGTATGAGGAATGCATTCTATGTGATTTGCTTTGTTTCTTTAATGTGATAATTTGTGCTTCCGTTGTTACTTGGTGAATTGGTTGACAAGATGAATTTACTTGCGCGGAGTCCTTATCTATTTGTTGAGTTATTGGTAACATAACTGTTTTAAATAAAAGAATTATTTACACGCTTTATTTTATGTGTCTCTTAAGATAGAACTCGTTATCTCACTCGGTGCTTTACTATTTTAAATTGCTATCATGTTTTACCTTAACAATTACTATATTTAATTCGTTAACTTAATTGATGTTTTACTTTGTTTAAAATATGTTATCTTACTTTACCTTATTGATTTCTAAACTAAACTAATTTGATACTCTATTTTGTATAAATTTTAGGAAGAATAGCCTAAATGACACTTATACTTGTGCCACTTTGTCATGCCGGTTCCCAAACTTAGCATTTTGCCAATTGAACACTTACACTCGTTCAAATCGTGTATGATAAACGCTTATGACAGGAGGCTACTATGAGTGTAATACAATCTCCTACACGTAGGATGCCACGTCATTACTAGTGCCACATAGGAAAATAAACTATTGACTTTATCTTCATTTTTTCCTTACTCCACCATCACTTCTCCTTACCACCAACAACTCCACTGTTATTGCCGGAAAATTCCTCCGGTAACCGGAGAACATCATTAAAAATCTTGTAGTGTTCATTCAACTCTAAGAGTCTTGTAGTGTTCTAATGATCTAACTGTGCTGCTGATGACATATACACACAAAAAGAAACAGGAAAAAAAGAAAAATCAAGATATGTTTACAGTTGTTAGTCTCTTCAAGGGGGTGCGGGTTGGGGGTTGGGTTGGGTTGGG